>NC_046156.1:122651300-122758800 GCF_011064425.1 Rattus rattus | reverse complement strand
CACTCTCTCCCTACTTATTCAATATAGTTCTTGAAGTTCTAGCCAGAGCAATCAGACAACAAAAGGAGGTCAAGGGGATACAGATCGGAAAGAAGAAGTCAAAATATCACTATTTGCAGATGATATGATAGTATATTTAAGTGATCCCAAAAGTTCCACCAGAGAACTACTAAAGCTGATAAACAACTTCAGCAAAGTGGCTGGGTATAAAATTAACTCAAATAAATCAGTAGCCTTCCTCTACACAAAAGAGAAACAAGCCGAGAAAGAAATTAGGGAAACGACACCCTTCATAATAGACCAAAATAATATAAAGTACCTCGGTGTGACTTTTAACCAAGCAAGTAAAAGATTTGTACAACAAGAACTTCAAGACTCTGAAGAAAGAAATTGAAGAAGACCTCAGAAGATGGAAAGATCTCCCATGCTCATGGATTGGCAGGATTAATATAGTAAAATGGCCATTTTTACCAAAAGCGATCTACAGATTCAATGCAATCCCCATCAAAATACCAATCCAATTCTTCAAAGAGTTAGACAGAACAATTTGCAAATTCATCTGGAATAACAAAAAAACCAGGATAGCTAAAACTATCCTCAACAATAAAAGGACTTCAGGGGGAATCGCTATCCCTGAACTCAAGCAGTATTACAGAGCAATAGTGATAAAAACTGCATGGTATTGGTACAGAGACAGACAGATAGACCAATGGAATAGAATTGAAAACCCAGAAATGAACCCACACACCTATGGTCACTTGATTTTTGACAAAGGAGCCAAAACCATCCAATGGAAAAAAGATAGCATTTTCAGCAAATGGTGCTGGTTCAACTGGAGGTCAACATGTAGAAGAATGCAGATCGATCCATGCTTATCACCCTGTACAAAGCTTAAGTCCAAGTGGATCAAGGACCTCCACATCAAACCAGACACACTCAAACTAATAGAAGAAAAACTAGGGAAGCATCTGGAACACATGAGCACTGGAAAAAATTTCATGAACAAAACGCCAATGGCTTATGCTCTAAGATCAAGAATCGACAAATGGGATCTCATAAAACTACAAAGCTTCTGTAAGGCAAAGGACACTGTGGTTAGGACAAAACGGCAACCAACAGATTGGGAAAAGATCTTTACCAATCCTACAACAGATAGAGGCCTTATATCCAAAATATACAAAGAACTCAAAAAGTTAGACCCAGGGGAGACAAATAACCCTATTAAAATGGGGTTCAGAGCTAAACAAAGAATTCACAGCTGAGGAATGCCGAATGGCTGAGAAACACCTAAAGAAATGTTCAACATCTTTAGTCATCAGGAAATGCAAATCAAAACAACCCTGAGATTTCACTCACACCAGTGAGAATGGCTAAGATCCAAAACTCAGGTGACAGCAAATGCTGGCGAGGATGTGGAGAAAGGGGAACACTCCTCCATTGTTGGTGGGGTTGCAGACTGCTACAACCATTCTGGAAATCAGTCTGGAGGTTCCTCAGAAAATTGGACATTGAACTGCCTGAGGATCCAGCTATACCTCTCTTGGGCATATACCCAAAGATGCCCTAACACATAACAAAGGCACATGCTCCACTATGTTCATAGCAGCCTTATTTATAATAGCCAGAAGCTGGAAAGAACCCAGATGCCCTTCAATAGAGGAATGGATACAGAAAATGTGGTACATCTACACAATGGAATATTACTCAGCTATCAAAAACAACGACTTTATGAAATTGTAGGCAAATGGTTGGAACTGGAAAATATCATCCTGAGTGAGCTAACCCAATCACAGAAAGACATACATGGTATGCACTCACTGATAAGTGGCTATTAGCCCAAATGCTTGAATTACCCTAGATGCCTAGAACAAATGAAACTCAAGACGGATGATCAAAATGTGAATGCTTCACTCCTTCTTTAAAGGGGAACAAGAATACCCTTGGCAGGGAAGAAGAGAGGCAAAAGATTAAAACAGAGACTGAAGGAACACCCATTCAGAGCCTGCCCCACATGTGGCCCATACATATACAGCCACCCAATTAGACAAGATGGATGAAGCAAAGAAGTGCAGACCGACAGGAGCGGATGTAGATCGATCCTGAGAGACACAGCCAGAATACAGCAAATACAGAGGCGAATGCCAGCAGCAAACCACTGAACTGAGAACGGGACCCCGTTGAAGGAATCAGAGAAAGAACTGGAAGAGCTTGAAGGGGCTCGAGACCCCATATGTACAACAATGCCAAGCAACCAGAGATTCCAGGGACTAAGCCACTACCTAAAGACTATACATGGACTGACCCTGGACTCTGACCTCATAGGTAGCAATGAATATCCTAGTAAGATCACCAGTGGAAGGGGAAGCCCTGGGTCCTGCTAAGACTGAACCCCCAGTGAACTAGACTGTCGGTGGGAGGGCGGCAATGGGGGGAGGGTGGGGAGGGGAACACCCATAAGGAAGGGGAGAGGGAAGGATTAGGGGGATGTTTGCCCGGAAACCGGGAAAGGGAAAGGGAATAACACTCGAAATGTATATAAGAAATACTCAAGTTAAAAAAAAAAATAAATAAATAAAAAAATAATAAGCCTACCTCTGGATCTGCATTCTGAAGCTTGGGGACTCTGGCAAGTTTACCCCTGTCCCTGCACCCTTCCTAGGAAGGCACGCCTGCCAGGACACTCTTCCCCACCGCTCTTGCTCTCCTCCTGCATCTCAGTTGACCACCCTTCTTCTTGCCTTCCTGAACCATGACTTCCGTTTACACTTACCACCTTGATTAGTCTATGAACTTTCTTTTTTTTTTTTTCTGTTCATCAATCAACTTTCTCTCTTCTAAAATATTTAAATAATTAAAATTAAACTAAATTATCTATTGGACTTACCTCCTTTTGGTTCTAGATATTTATTGTCTGTTTCGTGTGAACCAGGACTATCCTATATATTGCTGTGCATTATTAGTTACTCCTCTCCAAGTAAGTAATCCATTCTTCTGTCAGCACAGAGAAGCTACTAGAAAATCATGTAACTCATCAGAAGTACAAAGTCAACCTATGGCGGAATGTACACTTGGGCCCGGGCTAGCTAGCAGCAAACTTCTGTGCTAACCACTGCACACACTACCTCTTCCTCTGACTTTCCCTCTCCCCTGTCTGCCTGTTACAGTCAGTGACAGTTCTCAGTGTCCTGGAACTGCTCCCTAAAGACCATTTGTGAAAGCTTTAGGCAGTGTCTCCTTCCTCCTTCTCAGGAACATGGTCACCTAGTCCTCACGTGGATCTAGAGATGTCAACCACACAGTCCCTGCTGCCTCTCTGAATACCTTTCCTAGCCAGGTTGGCTCTAGATTTTCCTATTTGTTCTTTATACCCTTGTCTTTTGCTGACAGCCTCTCCCAGTGATGAAAACCATCAGATCTATTCAGAAGGATCCTTTTGTTAATTCAAAAACAGTATTTTGAAGTTCTCATCTTCTGGTCCTGAAATGTTTATTAGGACAAACATAGTAGCTCTCCTGAGACTCAGCTGTGTGCCAGCAATGTGTCGCCTGGGGCAGGTCATACAGCCAAATACTCTGTGACAGCCTTGAAGTTTCTGAAGAGAAACACACAAAGCATCAGCTCACCTTCAAGGAAGTCAGCACCTTCTAAGCCATCCTCATCAGGACAACAGGTATAGGTGCACCAGCCCACATCAGCATGTGGAGTTGTACAGCATCAGATACAGACACAGTCATAAAGAAGTGAGCAGATGGGGTTGGGGATTTAGCTCAGTGGTAGAGCGCTTGTCTAGCAAGCGCCAAGGCCCTGGGTTGGTCCCCAGCTCGAAAAAAAAAAAAAAAAAAAAAAAAAAAAAAAAAGAAGTGAGCAGATGACCAACAACAGTCATGCAAACAAGGGATGCGTTCCCACGCAGGCTAGTCAGCCCTTGCTGCTTCTCAAATTACTTGTTCAACTTCTGTTATTTTACTGTCTGGATCCTCCCTTTAATCCGTATTTATATTCAGTGCGGAGGATGTTTTGTGTGCTCTTCCAGCCTAAGCAAATTACTTGAAACAGTTTCCTGGCAAGCATTCAGAAAACACCCAATGGACTCCCTCCAGTGTGCTGCGAGAAGCCACACTGTGATGAGGTAATTGTTATTTATTAAGTTGGGGAAAGGTATTATCTGCTTGGTTCTCTTCTAAAGGCCTTAATTCTCCTCTTCTGGTTCAGGGAACCCAACAGCCTACCCTTTTAAGACACAGGCAGGAGCAGAACCGTTTGCTCATTATCCAAAATATTTCAAAAACAGCCAGCCCTTTGCTTCCCCGCAACATCTTTTATCTGCCACTGAAAGACTCTCACAGATGTGCTGGTTTCAGATGGTTAGAGAAGGTCAAAGGTACTATATTCAAACATTATTGGTGCCATGCCTTTCCAACATTTGCTATGTTTCTGTTATCCTAAGACATGTATCTTTTTAACTTTCCCTTGGTGTATTTAATAACTTTAACAAATAGGAACTACACAAGCCAATGAGGCTCCCAATCCTATTTTTTCACCATGCCTCTAGAAACCATGGGCGGAGAAGTTCACAGGTGACTTCTCTATATATTCACACGAAAATCAAAAGCAATGTCTGAAGTTTAGTGAAGCCAACACACAGTTGAGAAGAGACAGAAAATACCTTTGTCTCTATAAAAAGATGTGTTCTCCTAAAAAACACATTTTCAGTAGTAAGAATGCATTCAAAGTAAAAAGTTAGTGACCGACCCAGGCTGATGGTGTATGCTTGTAATCTCAGCTGCCATGAGGCTGAGACAGGAGAGTTGTGTATTTGAGGGTTTCCTGGGCTATGTAAAGAGACCCTATTTAAAGGAAGAAAAGCCCAAGAACTGGAGATGTGGCCAATGGTAAGCTGTTTGCCTACATGAGCTAAGCCCCAGAACTGGGGCAGGAAAAAAGTAAAGAATAGTCAGTAGCCCTCGGAAAGATGCTGTGTGAAGAAACCAATCTTAGGGAGTTGGGTAAAGCACATTCAGAGAAGGAAATGGCTTAAGCAGGGTTCTGAAACTCTGTACTTAAAGAAGGGCTTGTTCTCGGCCTTGAACTTGGGAAAATTCATCAAATTCTACTACATATAAAATATAGTAGATGAACTCCAAAACAATTGATCTGCCTGCTCCTGAAGCAAATATTTCATTGCTAATTTCAACTCCAAGCTACCTCATAACAAAGAATGAGAACATCTCAGAATGAGCTACAAACCATTCTGAGATACAGCAGGGGATGACCCTGTGAGCTATGTTAGAGTATTTTTTCTGGATGTCTGGTAGTTCTGCTAGTGTGTATTGGCATCCATGGGGAAAATCTAGTTTCTGTGACTGTAAGACTGAGTGTCACAACCTGTAAAGCCTGTTAGGTAGTCACTTTGTGTCCTCCTCCTTGGGACTCTAGGGTCACAACCTACACATTTCCTCTAAAACATCTGACCTGGGAGGTAGCGTGGCCGAGTGGTCTAAAACATCTGACCTTTATAAACAGGCTTGATAAACAAACATGGAAAGTGTCCAACCCCTACTACAGCTAACAAAAAAATCTATTATTTTTATTTATGCCAATAGTATCTAGTTACAAGTTATAAAACCCCTTTCTCGGTGGCAAAATAGAAATTGAAAAACATAGACCCTTTATGACCAAAGCAATAAAGCATAACCAAAGGCATCCAAAGGGCTTATCAACCACAGAAACACCACACTCTTCTAATAAAAATATTTGCTTTTATAAAATAAAGTCTGGGTAAATTTATATAGCTAATGAAATGCTCTTCAAATTTTCAAAACAATTTGAAGGGAGCTTGACAAAACAGTTCAAGACTTCTGAAAGCATAAGACAATAAACTTATAATGTCTTCAAGAGATATTTTGAAAGAAAAATAATGCAGGGAACTACTCTACCCAGAATAAGAACACAATAGCAATTTCTCAGAAATGAAAGAAAAATGGAACCACATAACAAATGTTTGTCTAGGGCATCCAATCTCATGAACTAAACTACTGAACTCTTGGACCATCCTTTGTAGACAGAGACTTTTGGACTAGCTAGACCACAGCCTGTGAGCCATTCTAATAAATTCCCTTTATAAATATATAATACATTCATATTATATATTCATTTGACTATATTCATATTCATGTATGTATGAATATATATTCACTCTATCAGTTCTGTTCCTCTGAGAACCTTGACTAATACAATGAGATTTCATATTGGTTCCATTTTAGCTTGATTCCATATTTGGCTTTTTGAAATGAGATCTAATGTAGTTCCTGTTGACCTTAAACTCCATAGGTAGCTGAGGATGACCTTGAACTCCTGGTTCTCCTAACTCTGTATCCCAAGTGCTACAACTACAACCCTAAGAAAATATAGCTGGATCCAAGACAGGCTCTCATCTGGAAGGGAAGAAAACCAACTATCACAAATGTAGTGTCTCTGTAACATTTTGTAGTGAATTTTACTTTTTAAAAGTACAGACACTAAAGGCACTTCTCCAGATCCATGATTTCCAAGTTGGAGCTTCCTCAACTTAATCAACGAGCTGCCTGGAACCCATTAATGAAGGGAAGTAGCATTTGAATGTGTTCAGAGACATGAAAGAGACAAGACTCACCCATACAGCACATGGAAAATCTTCCTAAATGCATCAAGAGAACCCCCAACAGATCTAGAGATTTCTTTCAAGAATCTGAGCCCCAGAGAGCTCAGGACACACTTCACCTGTTCAGTGCTTGCTACTTAAACACAAGGATCTAAGTTCGGGTCTCTAGCACCCATATCAAAGCCATGCAGCATGCACCTGTAATTTCAGTCCTAGGGAGGTAGAGACAGGACCCTAAAGCATCAATGGCCAGCCCATCTAGCTGAATCCATGAGTTCTGGGTTCAGGGAGAGACCCTGTGTCAAGACCCGAGGTGGAGAGAGGCTGAGAACATGTGACATTAACCTCTACATCTACATGCTGGTTCACACACACACATGCAGGTGCACATGCATATACATGTGCACACACCCATGAGCATTTCCACATGCATACATCCCATGCACACACAGAGAAGAATCTAAGACCCATAAGGATAGAGTTCCTTATATTTTGTACTCACTGTCTTATTAGTAGCTAGAACCAGATATAGAACACCGTAGATATTCAGTAAATATTGTGAAATTTATTCTATAAAATTTATAATTCTATAAATTATATAGAAGGAAGAAAACTTGAGGATCCTGAAGGAAAAGAGAGAAGAAGGAGGGAAGAAATGAAAGAAGAGAAAATGTAAAAGAACAGACAGAAGGAAAGAAAGAGGGACAGAAGAAAGACCGCATGTCAGTAAGTTACAGAAGCCGTGCATTAAAGAATTGCAGTTTACCAAAATAACATCACATCACACCATTAATTCACAACCTTCAAGAAGAAGTCTGCCCTCGTTATCATGGCTACTGAGGACTCTGAAAGCTTCGGCTTAAACCTCCTTGAATGTTGGAGTAAATTACTATAACATAGAAACATAAATCAAACCATAAATTGCACACAAATCACTTTCAATTAGTTATGCATCTGTTTTTCAAATTTAAAATACCTTCTGTAAAAGTGCAGCTAAAATAACTATCTGGTGGGACAAACTGCATTTGGGGATAATTTTTGAGGTTTTGGTGTCATGTGGAAAACTTCTATTTGTAACACTACTCATCTTCTCTTGTAACTTGGGGCATCACTGATGACCAGCAATAAAGAAGTCTCAGAAATAAATGTTGCTTTTTATATAAGTAGGATAGTCCCCAGAAAAGCCAAGCTTTGAGTTGGAGGGCTAGCTCATTGGATAAAGTACTTCTGGTACAAGCATGAAAACCTAAGTTGGAACCTCAGAACCCCCATGGAAAACACGGCACAGGAGCATATACTTGTAATCCCAAAATTGGGACTCAGAGATAAGCATATCCCTGAGGCCCTCTGTCCAGGTAGCTAACTGAACTGATGAATTTCTGACTAGCAGTGACCCTGGCTCAGAAAACACTTGATGCTTGACAAACACCCCTAGAGGACATCTGGTCACCACAACAAACACGTGCACATGCATCCACACACTGATCTCCACAAGCACGTGCACCAACAACCAACATACTAGGATAGTTAGCTGTTTGTTAACTTTAACACAAACCAGTTATCTGTGAAGAGAGAGCGATGTTTGAGAAATTGGCCTACAAGCAACCTGTAGGGCATTTTCTTAGTGATTGATGTGAGAGGGAGGTCACAGCCCAGAAAAATCAGGCCGAGCAATGGGGAGCAAACCAGTAAGCAGCACCTCTCCGTGGATTCTGCTTCAGGTCCAGCCTCCATGTTCCTACCCTGACTTCCCTTAGTAATGGACTGTTACCCGGAAGTGTAAACGCAAATAAACCTTTGCCTCCCTAAGTTGCTTGTGGTCATAGTGTTTAACACACCAATAGAAACCCTAACACACACACACACACACACACAAACACACACACATATGCACACACAAGTTTCTCTTTAAGTGCCATGATTAGCAATACAGTAATCATTCATCTTGACTTTCCTTTTGCTTGTTGGTAATTAATCAAGGAATATATAACTTAAAAGTGGGACTGGAGATAGAATCCAGGGCTAGAGCACTTCCCTAGCATGGATTAAAGCCCTCAGTTAGGTACCTAGTGCTACAAAAAAAGAAGTGACAAGTAATTTTGTCCCTCCAGTGTCAAGGAGGGACATTAGACAGTCAGTCTTCACCTATCTTTACATCCCCAGCTTCCCCTACTGCAATCCGTGCTGAGTTGATGGATTTCTCCTAGGGTAAAAGGTGCAGAGCCACACCCAGCAAATTCAATCTGCTCCACGTCAGACCCACCTCTTGCTTTCACCTTGGCCCCCAGAATAATAAACTGCCATGGAACCTTTTCTCCAAACTTCCAGAAGTCATTCTTTATTTACAAAGCAAAACTTCTGTTCATGATAAATGGCCTCAGGGAATGGTGAAATTACAATCCATCAACACCCAACTATGGGAGGAAGAAGACAGGAGACCAGCAGGGCTTCAGGGTTTTGTGCTGCCTTCTGGATCAACCTGAATAGCAGCCAATGTCAGCATCCACTGTGGGACGTGTCTTGAGAGGCTCTGTCCCCCCTACATGGTATCCCACACCTTTAAAACCCCTTGTTTGGCGACTTGTCAATAATTAAATTCTTTCACAGAAGAAGGGTAGTGAAGGGAAACTATCAATGTGTGTTTTCTGTACTAAGTGATGAATATACATAAATACAACAATATAGTAATAAATATATTGTAGCCTCTTACCAACAGCAGAAGGGACAGAGCCTGGAGAGGGATAGAGCGCTTTCCCAGGCTAACATATCTGGCTGAGACAGAAATGGGTTTCCTAATACAGGCATGTTACTATTCTATCCTACACAGAAAATATGTTACGTCTATGCTGAGGGAAAATGTCCCTCAGGATACCCTATGCTGAGGATATGTCCCTGAGAGAAGATCTTCTAGCATTTATCTGATCTGTGAGGAGACTGACCCTCAAGAAGAAAGCAGGAAACACCACAACAGCCTCCCTTGCCTCACAGATTCTTTCTGAATGCCTTTGTAGCTTCAGCTGTGGACATGAGTTAAGGGCACTGAAGAGTTTTATTCTGTAACCAAAAAAAAAGCAGTATTGATGAGTTCTACCAAAGGACCATTGTAGTGAAAATTTTAGTTTCATTTAAAACCCAATTATGTTGTACAAATATGTTTTTCTTTTAATCCCAGGTGTGGGATGTGGAACTTCAGTTTGTCCGCAGCTATTAACTACGGCTACCTCCTGCTCTAGGAGGGGCGGGATTCTGGCCAGTTGCACATAGTTTAACTCTGTGGACTCAGAGAAGGAATAAATGCCAGAGCCCCGAGAGGGGTCAGGGCAGCTCTGAAAAGGACCACCACTCCCCTCTGCTGCTCCTGGCTGCCATTGTGGTTTCTCAAGTGCTCATGAGCAAAGAGGCCATGAAGAACTCGGAGATGTCCTGACTACGAGGATTGGACTCTCCCCAAGGAACCCAATGACCCTAATCACCAGGAAGTAGCCTGAGAAGATCTACACCCCTTCCCCTCTAGCCTTCTTTTGCTCCTACCTAGTGTTGAGGGGTTAAAGGGGAGTAGAGTGGGGTAAGGTTTGGAAGGGAGGAAAAGGTTTAAGAGCCTAATAAAATGGTAACAGTGTACCAACAGACCACTACGAGATAGATGAGTCCTGAGATCAGAGTCTTGACAGCTTCTCGAAAAGCAAGGTTTTGATCAATTTATCAAGCCTGGGAATAAACACCCTATGCCCAAGCAAAGAGGTCAAAGAGAATCAGAAGCAAAACCAGGGCAGCTGACCTGTCCAAGGTAGGTATCAATGTTTGAGCTATCCAGTGTGAGAGCCACTGTTTGAGCTATCCAATGTGAGAGCCACTGTTTGAGCTATCCAATGTGAGAGCCACTGTTTGAGCTATCCAGTGTGAGAGCCACTGTTTGAGCTATCCAATGTGAGAGCCACTGTTTGAGCTATCCAGTGTGAGAACCACTGTTTGAGCTATCCAGAGTGAGAGCCACTGTTTGAGCTATCCAGTGTGAGAACCACTGTTTGAGCTATCCAGAGTGAGAGCCACTGTTTGAGCTATCCAGAGTGAGAGCCACTGTTTGAGCTATCCAGTGTGAGAGCCACTGTCTGAGTGTGAGTGCTATTAATCACATGTAGCTACTGAACACTTGGAATATAGCTGGTCAAACTGAGGATTGAGTGTGAAGTGTTATTGAATTTTGTGTTTTAAATTAAATTATCTATGTTGTAGCTGGTCTTTGCCACTTTGTGGGTTCTGTTTTATCCTACCCCTTATCCCTACAGTTTCACCTCATAACACTAGACAGAAGGAAAAGGATAAAGGAGAGAGAGAGAGAGAGAGAAGCCCTAAATCTAATTTCTTTCCTTTTATTTTGTCTTTGACCATGGCTACTAATAAACCACAACAAACCTCCGGAAATGACTAGTAACCACCCACCATCACCATGCCTCTCAGGGCCCTGGCATTTATATACTCTCTGAGAAGTTCCCTGAATTACAAATGTCACAAAAGCACAGAAACTATCTGAAGCTGACAAGACAATGCTTCTGCTAGAGCACTGAGGCAAATCGAAGTCGCCTGCTTCAGTCAGCCCAAAGCAGCCCCACACCTGGGACAAAAACAAAAGCATATTCTTATTATATTTCTGTGTTTTTTAAAGAAATCAAAATTCCTGAGTTCTCACTACACTCTGGGGTTGCAGATTACCATTTGGGTAGGATCAGCTCCCCCACCCCACTACCCTCTCTCACATGTGGCACCCTTTCTCATGTGTTGACCAGTCAGTTTCAACTCAAGCCAAACCTAGACTCACAATGCTGACAAACTGGACCCAACCCAGCAAGCGCCATTAAGGAAGAGAGGTGTGGAAGGGTGGTGTGATTTAACCTTGACTGTCAGTGCGCTGTTTGCTTTTATGTTTCTGAACATGAGCAAAAGCAACTTAGAGGAGAAAAGTATTTATTTTGGGTTACAGCTCCAGAGAAGATACAGTCTGCCATGGCTGAAAAGACAAAGTAGTAGACATCGAGTGGCCATCATGAAGCAGGAAAGGACACATTCACCCACAGGAAGCAGAGACAGAGAACAGGAAGTGGAGCCAAATTGTGAACCGTCAAACCCCATCCCCAGTGAGGGCAAGGCTCCCCCATCTGCAGGTTTCACGCTCTCCACAAGCAGTACCACCAACTGGAGACAGAGTACTCCAGTACTCGATGCAATGGGGAACATTTCTCACTGAAACCTCTGTATTTGGTCCCCTTAGGCTCATGGTCATCTCGCAATGCAAAATGCATGTATTCCAAATTGAAAAGTCTCCATAGCCTTCAACATTCTCAAAACTGTTCAAAAGTCCAAAGAGTCTGGATAATCTCTTAACTGTAGTCTCTGCAAACATTTTTAATCCTGTAATTCTAAGATACAGTGGTGCATAATATACATTCCCATTCCAAAAGAGGAATAAAGGTCACAAAGAAATATTGTACCAAAGTAAGAGACTAAAACCCAGCTGGGCAAATACCGAATCCTGTGGCTCTATGCCTCATATCTGGGGCTTCGGTTCCAAAGATCTTAGAAGCTCTTCCCCTCCAGCTTTGCTGCCTGCAACATGGAACACAAGACGGTTCCATGTCCTGTCTGCAACTCTCCTTGGCAGATTTCTCACAGATTTGGCATCTTTAGCGTCTTGGGATCTCCACCAAAATCTAAGCATAACAGTTACACACAGTGGTCTCTCAGGAACTCCTCATAGAAACCCTAGCCCTGCCCCATGCTGCCTGGCCTTTGTGATTCTCTAAGCCATGGAAAACTAAATAAATAAACTCTATGGAGCCATCGATCTCGCATCATCCTTGTGCCCTGTGCTGCCTAGTTTTATGTCAACTTGACACAAGCTAGAGCCATTTTGAAAAAGAAGCTCAATTGAGAAAAATGCCTCTGTTCCTGCCTCCAGGTTCCTGCTTGAGTGCCTTCCCTGACTTACCTCACTGATAGAGTGTGACCTGAGAGTTGTGATCTAAAATAAGCCCTTTTATTAAATAAAGGATGAAGCAGAAATAGCTATGTTGACCCTAGCTTTTTCAGAAAGCTTGGGATAAAGGACTAATGTGACCCCTAGGGACATATCAGTAGGGTCATAAGCTGTCTCCTGACAGTTTGCTGAGAGGTGGCTGTGTCCTCAGGGTGGCCCAAATGAGAAAGATGAGTACTCATGGAAAGTGTGTATCTAAAAGGCCTGGTGTGGGGCAGACCTTTGGAGGAACATCTCAAGCACTAACTTAGCACTTGATAGTCAAAGCAGAAATGTCAGAATGAAGCCATATCTTTTGTTCATTATGAGCCTAGCCTCTAACAGCCAGTCGTCTGAGATGGCTCCACAGTTAAGAACACTTGCTGTTCTGGCAAATTTACTAGGTGCAGTCTCCAGCACCCTTATGGCAGCTCAAAACCATCTGTAACTCCCTACGAGAAGATCCAAAGCCCTCTTCTGAATTCTGCCAGCATCAGGCCCTCACATGGCACACAGGCATACATACAGAAAAAACACTCATATACCAAAAAAAATTAAAATAAGCAAATCTTTCAAATGAGGTCTTTAGAATGGACCTTACTCCAATTTGATGCTGTAATGGTTAAGCCTAAATGTCCACTTGACAGAATCATGAACCAACTAAAAGACTCATCTCTAGAAAGGCCTGTGAGGGAACTTCCAGGAAGGAGAGATCCTCCCTCAGAGTGGGCAACACCTCCTGGAACATGGCCCAGACATAAAAGGATCTGAAGAAAAAGCACTGTGGGTCACCTGTCTAGCTTGCTTTGGAGTGTGTGTGCCTATGTGTGTCTCTGTGTGTCTGTGTGTTTCTGTGTATATGCCTCCCTTCTTCCTCCCCCTGCTGCCTCTGCCACCACAGATTCTGTGATCTGCCATACTTTATTGACATCAGACCCCAGCTTCCTGGGCCTTCCGGTGCTCACTGAAGCATACCCTCCAGTATGCAGGCAGCCATTGTTGTCATCTATCATATAAGAGCTTCTAATGAGCCCTCTTGGGCTATATGCATACAGTCGCTTGGCCTGATGCACTAGAGCGTCCAGCAGTGTCCTTGTAAGATAAAAATGTAAACACAGAAGAAAGGTTCATCAGCTGAAGATGACTATCTATGAGCCAAGGAGGACCCCCATTCTCAAGGGGTTTCTGCTGTGCCAGGAATATAAGCGCCCCAGAAGCCCTTGAGTGGTTCAGAGAGGGCAGTGGAGTGTAACCTGGTCTGCATTTTTGAAAGCTGATTGTGTGTTTGGTTTAAACCCTGACCCTTTGCATTTGTGCTGCTCTCCAGGCCTGGCCCAGCTTTGAGTCCCAATGCTTCAAGGAAGCAAGAGTGGCTGTGGAAAACAAACAAAAACAAGGAAAACTATTAACTCTCTAGAGCTCGCCACGGGTCAGTAAACAACCCTGTCTCAACATGCATATTTTAAAGGCAAGTTTTAAACGCTCGTATTTGCTGTACCTAGGTCACGCATGATTATTTTGCTTTAAATTCACTGCTTCAAATTCCTTAAGTGGTTCTGAGGCAGGAGCTGAGCCAAGGAGAAGCACATTAACCCTTTCAGGCCACTGGCTTACCACTTCACTCCTGACAACGGGGGTTTTTGAATAAATAAAGGGTCGTGGGAGATAAAGGGACAATTAGCTTCATAATCTGACTTTAAAAAGAAAGTAAGACAGACAGACAGTACAGAGACAGACAGGATAACTATGATGTAATGAGGCTTTGAATAAAAACAGACCAGAATAACCTCACATGCAGATGAGCTGTCCTCTTAGGAACCAATTTACTTATTCTAAAACTCCTTCTAGTCACCTAGGTGTTAGAAGCTGCTGCTGTAAGAAGCTGGCTCCTTAATTATCAACTTGATACAAGAGTTACTTGGGAAGAGTGGCTTAACTGAGAAAAAGCCTCCATATGGTTTGCCTGTTCTGTGTTGAAGCCCAAGCAAGGATGGTGTGGACGTCCACGGTCCTACAGCAGCTGGGAGCCATGTTGAGGTCCCTGGCCCGAGGAACCTTTAGGCCATGCAGATATCTTTAGTCTGGGCTATTACCTGAGGCCATGATGATGCCTAAGTCCATGCTACCACCAGGGCCATACTGATGCGAGTGACCTGCACTGCTACCAAAGACCATGGTGATGTCTGTGCCCATGCTGCCACCATGTCCCTGGCTGAAGGTGCCACTGAAGGCCATTCAGATGCCTTTAGTCTGGGCTGCAGCCTGAAACCATGTTGATGTCTGTGGGCCACATGGCCTCCAAGGACCACATTGATATAAATGACCTGTGCAGCCCCCTGGGGCCATGGTGATGAACAGGTCCATGCTACCACCAAGCGTCATATCTGGGTCTGTGCTCCTACTGCAACAGAGGGCCATGTTGATGTGATGTACTGCCACCAGAGGCCATGCTGAGGTCCGTGGCTCATGCTGATGCTGGAGACTATGTGGATATCTCAAGAAACCATGTGTAAGTCCTTGATGTGTGTTCTGACTGACTGTAAAGAGCAAGAAAGCTACTTTTGCCGTATGTGTAACCGCAGGCTTTTCCATCCACACTATGTCCCCCGAAGGAAGGATTCTGAGACTGAAATATATATGGATAAATGCCTAGGCCAGTAGCTTGGTTCTGTTCCCTGACTAGCTTATAGCTCAATTACCCATGTTTTCTGAGTGCTTCAGGGCTGGCTATCTCTTCTCAGTTTTCATGGAACTGTCTTCCTCAGAGTTCTGAGGTGAATTGTTTTTCATGTCTGACTCTATGCCAAAAATATTCTCTGTATCAGAACTGCCACCTCCCTATTTCCTGCCTAAGCTCATAGTCCAACGGCCTTCTATTGACAGGTAAAGCCTCCACACATTGCACAAAGGATTCCCTCTACAGGATCGATAACTGCACACTCACGGCCTAGAAAGAGGGACACAGAAGGCTTCTGTTACAATCCCTAACCCACCCCACCACACCTCTAAAATGTAACAGCCCAAACAGAAGGCCATCAAAGAGAATGCTTAAAAAGTATGATAAAGATGCTGAAGTGTAGCTCTCCACATTGGTGACTTCTGGGGGGATGCAGTGGAGACGAACTCTGTTTTCACTAAGGGGCTGGCTTCAGGGAGTTGATCATGCTCCAGGGAATATACTGGCATCACAAATTGGACTTGTTTTCTATTTCCTCTTCTTCTTCTTCTTCTTCTTCTTCTTCTTCTTCTTCTTCTTCTTCTTCTTCTTCTTCTTCTTCTTCTTCTTCTTCTTCTTCTTCTGCTCCTGCTCCTTCTTCTTCTTCCTCTTCTTCTTCTTCTTCTTCCCTAGGGTGGGGTAGATCTGGGAGAACTGGAAAGGGTGTGCTCAGGGTTCAAGATATAAAATTCTCAAATAAAAATATTATGGAAAATTAATTTACCTGTAGGTAAGGCTACAGTGCATTTTCTTAATTAATGATTAATTTGGGAGGGCCCAGACCACTGTGAGTGGTACCACAGCTGGGCCCAGGCTATACAATAAAGCAAGCTGAACAAGCCATGAGGAGCCAGTCAATAAGCAGCATTCCTCTATGGCCTCTGCTTCAGTTCTTGTCCTAAGTATAAGCATACTCTCAACTGTGCATCTGCTAAATTGCCTGTCATCATCTAGATAAAAACTTAACTCTTTAACTCAAAAGTTTAAATCCATTGTACTTTTACTTAAAACAGAACAAAACAGAAAAAAAAAAAAAACTGCCACACAACACCCCCTCTCTACATGTCTGTCCTAACTAAAGTGATAGATATAATGCTGTCAATTTCTCATTGAGGTGGTTTGAGAAATGTCACCCCCTCCCATAGTCTCCGGTATTTGAACACTTTGTTCCTGGTTGGTGTGCTGTTTGGGAAGATTTAGATAGCATGGTCTTACTGAAAGAAGTATGCCATTGGAGGAACATTTTGAAGTTAAAAGCCTCAAACCACTTGCAGCTCATTCTCCCTGCTTCATGCTTGCAACAGAAAAGTCACTAGTGCTATTGATATTTTTATAACCTACCAAACTTTTTAATGGGTATAATTAAAGTTCGGCCTTAATTTCTGTCTCTGTTTAATGGTCATTAGGATGTTATATTTATGTCAGTCTTACGTGTTTAGAATGATAATTTTCTATTACTCAAGAAAGAGTTCACTTATGCTGTCTCTTTATTAAAATTGAATAGGTTTTGGTATAGTAAAGTCAGATATGTTTGGTTGAAAACATTTTGCCATATTGTTCCAGCGCCAAATGCCCAGTCTTCTGGAAGGAGTGAATAACGCCTCTATATTTGCCGCTTTAACTAACCTGAAGTCTCTAAAAACTGACATTCTTAATCTCTCCCCAGAATAAAATTTTAATCCATAAATCAACCTAATTTTTAAAAAATAACAACAATTTGTGTCAATTTACATTCTCTTTGACTAAGATCTAGGGAGGCAGGTACATGGTGAAATAGACCAGCTAACACATATTAGAAGTTATTTCACGTGACTTTAACTAAGCAGCCAAGCTAAGAGGGAAAGAAAAATCTGTCTGTAAACCTTGCAGATATGAAAAGAGTAGTGCAGGCTTATGATTCATGAAGACAACTATCGTCAAAGAAAAGCTTGACTGGATGTGTAGGAAGCCACAGCTGGCCCAGAAAACCAATGAGACAACAAAGAAAATATCTGGACGGGTTAAAAAAAAACTATATGAGTGGAGAGTGAGGGATTTCTCTGCAAACACCATGGCCTGACAAGTCTGTAAGGAGGAAGTCCCATTCAACACAACTCAGCCGCTGATATTAGCTCTCAAACTTTGAGAGTGTGACACAAGTAGTTTATTTCACACATACTTAAGAAGAGCTAGGAAACATTTTCCTGAGAATAATTAACTCAGTCCCCTGTGTATAACAAAGCTTAAGACATAATTACATTGAAACTTTTTATAAAGTACTTTTTCCATAAAGAAGGTTCTATAGATTGACTGAGAAACAATGCTTAAGGTAAGAGAGTCAAGAGTTTATCTGTCTTACTGATTTATTTCAGAGAACCAACTCTTGGTTCTGTTGATTCTTTGTATGGTTCTTTCTGTTTCTACTTGGTTGATTTCAGCCCTTAGTTTGATTATTTCCTGCCTTCTACTCCTCTTGGGTGTATTTGCTTCTATATGTTCTAGAGCTTTTAGGTGGCAGTCAAGCTGTTAGTATATGCTCTCTCCAGTTTCTTTTTAGAGGCACTCAGAGTTATGAGTTTTCCTCTTAGCACTGCTTTTATTGTCTTGTATGTTGTGCCTTGTGCCTTCTTTTTCATTAAATTATAAAAAGACTTTAATTTCTTTCTTTATTTCTTCCTTGGCCAAGTTATCATTCAGTAGAGCATTGTTCAGCTTCCATGTGTATGTGCCCTTTCTGATTTTCCAACCACAAGCTGTATCACAGAGCAATCATGACAAAAACTGTATGGTATTGGTATAGAGACAGGCAGATAGATCAGTGGAATAGAATTGAATATCCAGAAATGAACCCACACACCTATGGTCACTTGATCTTTGACAAAGGAGCTAAAACCATCCAGTGGAAAAAAGACAGCATTTTCAACAAATGGTGCTGTTTCAACTGGAGGTCAGCATGTAGATGAATGCAAATCAATCCATTCTCATCTCCTTGTACAAAGCTCAAGTCCAAGTGGATCAAGGACCTCCACATAAAACCAGATACACTCAAACTAATAGAAGAAAAGGTGTGGATAGACCTTCGAACACATAGGCACAAGGGAAATTTTCCCGAACAGAACACCAATGGCTTATGCTCTAAGATCAAGAATCGACAAATGGGACCTCATAAAATTGTAAGGCTTCTGTAAGGCAAAGGACATTGTCAATAGGACAAAACAACAATAAGACAACCAACAGATTGGGAAAAGATCTTTACCAATCCTACATCCGATAGAGGACTAATATCCAACATATACAAAGAACTCAAGAAGTTAGATTCCGGAGAATCAAATAACCCTATTAAAAAATGGGGGACAGAGCTAAACAAAAAATTCTCAACTGAAGAATATCGAATGGCTGAGAAGGACCTAAAGAAATGTTCAACATCCTTAAGGAGTCATCAGGGAAATACAAATCAAAACAACCCTGAGATTCCACCTCATACCAGTCAGAATTGCTAAGATCAAAAACTCAGGTGACAACAGATGCTGGCGAGGATGTGGAGAAAAAGGAGCACTCCTCCATTGTTGGTGGGATTGCAAGCTGATACAACTACTCTGGAAATCAGTCTGGAGGATCCTCAGAAAATTGGACATTGAACTACCTGAGTACCCAGTTATACCACTTCTGGGCATATACCCAAAAGATGCTCCAACATACAACAATGACACATGCTCCACTATGTTCATAGCAGCCTTATTTATAATGGCCAGAAGCTGGAAAGAACCCAGATGTCCTTCAACAGAGGAATGGGTACAGAAAATGTGGTATATTTACACAATGGAGTACTATTCAGCTATTAAAGACAATGACCGTGAAATTCTGAGGCAAATGGATTGATCTAGAAAATATCATCCTGAGTGAGGTAACCCAATCACAAAAGAACACACATGGTATCGACTCACTGATAAGTGGATGTTAACCCAAAAGCTCGGAATACCCAAGATACAATCCACAGCCACATGAAGCTCAAGAAGTTGGAAAAGCAAAGAATAGGTACTTCAGTCCTTCTTAGAAGGGGAAACAAAATATTCACAGGAGGAAATAGAGAGACAAAGTGTGGAGCAGAGAATGAGGGAAAGGTCATCCAGAAACTTCCCGACCTGGGGATCCAGCCCATATTCAGTCACCCAACCCAGACAATACTGTAGATGCCAAGAAAGTGCATGCTGACAGGAGCCTGATACAGCTGTCTCCTAAGAGTCCCAGTCAGAGCCCAAGAAATACAGAGTCAAATGCTCTCAACCAACTATTGGACTGAAAACAGGGTCCCCAATGAAGGAATTAGAAAAAGAACTGAAGGAGTTGAAGGAGTTTTCAACCCCATAGGAAGAACAACAATAAAAACCAATCAGAGCTCCCCCCCCCAGAGCCTCCAGAGATTAAACCACCAACCAGGGAGTATGCATGGAGGGACCCATGGCTCCAGCCACATATGTAGCAGAGGATGGCCTTATTGGGCATCAATGAGAGGAGAAGCCCTTGGTCCTGTGAAGGCTCAATGCCCCTGTGTAAGGGAATGCCCAGGCAAGAAGTTGGGTGAATGGGGGAACATTCTCATAGAGGCAGGTGGAGCGAGGAAGGGATAGGGAGATCACAAAGGGGAAATCGGGAAAGGGGAGAATATTTGAAATATAAGTAAAGAAAATATGCAATAAAAATAAAATAAAAATAAATTTTAAAAATTAAAAATTAAAAAAAGGAGTGTCAAGAGGATGCTTGAAGCAAACATGGGAGTCTGGGGTAACCAGATATGGCTTTAGTCATATAGATAGTGCAAATGATAGTGATAACCACATCATTTCCAGCCTTCTGGGCAGAAACCAGGTTATACATCTCTTCTTTTAAAGAGACAACCCTGCATGTTTAACATGCCCAGTTTCCCTGGTGCTTGTCTATGAGCACAGGGGGCTCTGTGTCTCCTACAGGACTTAAATTGCCCCTGAAGGTTTTCTCATTTTTTAGCAGATGAACCTTAGAAATGAATCAATTCTTTCTCTCAAGCCAAAGCTACAGGTTGAACTCCTTGTCAGAAGTTCATGAGAAATGACTGGCATGTGGGTCAGGAGAATATTTGCTATCTAGCAGTCCCATACTTTGGCCTTCTAGAATTCACTCTGGACACATCGCCACACCTCAGGAACCACGAATGCTGAAAGTCTTTTTGTACTCCTACCGTGACAGGTTTTTCAATGAGCTCATGGTGCACCAGCAATTACCAAGCTCGTAAATACACGATAGCTATTGCTCAGAGAGAAAGAGTTAGTCATTCATTGTTTGTTTCACAAATGTATTTTTGCTGTCTTTCTGTATGTAGCTTTGCCAGGCTCTACAATGACAGTAATGAACAAAACAGAGGTATTCCATGCTCAGAGACTGTGGAGTCTTATATGAAAACAGATATTAAAAATAATTGCACGAACAGTTATTAGTTGTGTTATATGCTCAGGGTAACCTGAGAATGTAAATGTCTTCAAGATCCAAGGCTTCTGGATAAGTTGGCACACTAGAAACTGCCTCCATGTGACCTACTGAAAGAGTCAGTCAAGAAAAAAAATTAAAAAGAAGAGCTCCAAAAGTGCACAAAAGTAATGATTGGATTCTTGAAACATGTGGAGAAGAAGATGGGTAATGCACAGAAAAGAAGCCAAGTCAAACATGACTGAGCCTAAGGTCAGTAGCTAGAGCACCCTGTAGCCATCTCTCTACTGTTCACAGATAGACAGCCTGGGAACTCTCAGGGTTCAATGGCCTGTGTGGTGGTTTGAATGAAAATGTCACCCATTGGCTCATATATTTAAATATTTGGTCCCCAGTTGTTGGAACTGTTTTGGTAAGAATTAGGGGGTGTGGCTGTCTTAGAGAAAGTATGTCACTGGGAGTAGACATTGAAGTTTTCGAATCCAGACTATTCCCAGTTAGTTCTCTCTTCCTTGTGCTTGTGGACCAAGATGTAAGCTTTCATCTACTGCCCTACTGCTATGACTCACTGCCATGACCTCTACATAATTGTCATGTACTCTAACTCTCTGAAGCTATAAACCCTAATTAAACTCTTTCTTCTGTAAGTTTGCCTTGGTCATGGTATTTTGTCACAAGCAATAGAAAAGTAACTAAGATAGACACATGACAGATGCCAGAGGGTGACTAGTGCATAGATGTCCTTGAACATGTCAAGATGTGTTTTCTACCTGTACAGATCTCAGTGATGTGGTTGCTTCCCATACACACAACACAATCAAGAAACACTCCAGCTGGAATAGTGCTAATCTCAGGGGCACATGAGCTAAGTACTCTCAGGGGGACTGAGAAAATCTGCCTTGCTCACAAACTGCAAAGCTACATGTGTTGAACAGAGGATAAAAACAAGCATATTCATTCAATCCAGGACCCAGAAAGCAGCATAGAGAAAAAAGGAACACCGTAGATAAGAAAGCAATCAGTGTGGATAAATAGTAAGCAACAGAAACAAAATTTCAGCAAAGAACTTGAAATTTTGAGGGAAAAAATAAAATGTTAGAAATGAAAATTCAACAAAAACCCTGTGCAAAGCTTCACCAGTCAACTCATCCAAGCAAATGGCAATCAGGGAGGGAGAGCAAGGCTGAGGACACTGTACCAACAAGAAAATAAATGAGCATGACCACGACATCTAAGGACTCTGAGATATAATAAATACAGAGAATCTAAAACTCCATGGGTCCAGTTTCCCAGAAGATGTAACATTCAATACAATTCTTAACTGTTTAATCTTTGACTTGAGAGGAAAAAGAGATAGAGGAGGAGGGAAAGAATCAGAATGGGAGACATAGGAGTATAGGTACCAAGATGCTGACTATCCTGTCTTATTGAACATGAAAAGTAAGAATTTCACATGTAATCGGAGGAAATGGATTTCAAACCTGGCTTTACCACTATTGTCATGTGACATTATATTTAATCTTTTTTATCCTTAAATAAAGGGTCTGTTTTAATTTTTTTGTCTTAGCCATTCTGATGTGTATAAGATAGAACTCAGGGTTGTTTTCATTGCATTTCCCACATGAGTAAGTATGTTGAACATTTCTTGAAGTGCTTCTTGCCCATTCAAGATTCCACTGTTAAGAATTCTCAGTTTAGCTCAGCACCCCATTTTTAAATTTGGTAACTTTGATCTACTTATATAAAGAATAAGGATCATAAGTTTGAAATGTTGAAATCCCATTACCTACTATAATTCGTGGCATGGAAAAGATGTTCACAAACTCATGATTAATTAAATCACTAATTTCTGTTGAATTTTTAATGAATATATAGAACAGCCATTAGCATCAATAGGAGGAAAGGCCCTTGGTTCTGTGAAGGCTCGATTCCCAAGTGCAGGGGAATGCCAGAGCGGTGAGGTGGGAGTAGGTTGGTGGTAGGAGGAGGGAGGATGGGATATGGGGCTTCCAGAGGGAAAACCAGAAGGGGGATAACATTTGAAATGTAAATACATATAATATCCAATACAAAAATGTCCTAGTTCTTAATAGCTGAATAGCACTCCATTGTGTAATGAACTACATTTTCTGTTTCCATTCCGCAGTTGAGGGACGTCTGGGATGCTTCCAGTTTCTAACTGATAAAGCTGCTGTGAACACAGGGGAGCACACGTCCTTGTAGGACGGTGGAGCACCTTTTGAGGATATGCCTAGAAACAGTATAGCTGGGTCTTCAGGTAGGACTATTTCCAATTTTCTGAGAAACCACCAGATTGGGTTCCAGAGTGATTTTACAAGTTTATACTCCCACCGTCAGTAGAGAAGTGTTCCGCTTACCCAACATCCTCACCAGCACGGGCTGTCACTTGAGTTTTTGATCTCAGCCATTCTGGTGGGTGTAAGATGAATCTCAGGGTCATTGTCATTTGCTTCTTGGCCATTTGAGATTCTTCTGTTGAGGATTCTTTGTTTCACTCTGTACTCCTTTTTTTTTTAATTTTGGTTATTGGGTTTGCTGGTGTCTAACTTCTGAAGTTTTTGTATTTTGGACATTAGCTCTCTGTCGGATATAGAGTGGGTGAAAATCCTTTCCCAATCTGTAGACTGCCATTTTATCTATTAACAGTGTCCTTTACCTTACAAAACCTCAAGGACATCATGAATTTTGCAGGCAAATGGACAGAACTAGAAAATATCATCCTGAGTGAGGTAACCCAGTCCCACAAGGACACACATGGTTTGTACATAAAGCCATGAAGTACAGGATGCCCATGATACATTCCACAGACCCAAAGAAGCTAAACAAGAAGGAAGTCCAAAGCAAGGATACTTGAATGTTACTTAGAAGAGTAAATAAAACAGCTATAAGAGGCAGATGGAGGGAGGGAACTGTAAGGGAGGGGATGGGAAGGAGAATGGGGGATTCAGGATCAGGGGAGGGGAGACAACAGGAGAAAGGAGCAAAGGAGCCAGGAGAGTGAATGCAAATCTGCAGCCAGCAGGGTTGGGGGCATCCTGAGAGCATGCCAGAGATCTGGGATGGGGGAGGCTTCCATGAGTCTACGGGGGTGACTTTAGCTGAGACTCATATCAGTAGGATTATGGAACCTGAAGTGGACATCTCCTGTAGCCAGGCAGGACACCCTATGGAGGGATAAGGACACCAATCCACCCACAAAACTTTCAACCCAAAATTTGTCCTGTCTACAAGAAATGCATGGACCTTTGTAGAGACTGGGGAGATGGCAACCAAATAACAGCCCGACTTGAGACCCATCCCATGGGCAAGTACCAATCGGTGACATTATTAATGATACTCTGCCATGCTTGCAGACAGGAACCTATCGTAACTGTCCTCTGAAAGGCTCCAACCAGCAGCTGACTAAAACAGAAGCACAGGCCCATAGCTAAACACTGGACAGAGCTTGGGGAGTCTTATGGAAGAGCTGGAAGATGAATTGAGGGCCCCAAAGGAGATGGAAACCCCACAGGAAGACCAACAGAGTCAACTAATCCAAACCCTTGGGGGTTTTTAGAGACTGAACCACCAACCAAAAAGTGAACATGGGCTGGACCTAGCCTTCCCCACACCCTGCACATATATAGCAGATGTGTGGCTTGGTCTTGATGTGGGTCCCCCAACAACTGGAGTGAGGGCTATCCCAAAAGCTGTTGTCTATAAGTAGAATCCATTCCCCTAACTGGGCTGCTTTGTCTACCCTCCGTGGGAGTAGGTATGTGTCTAGCACTGCAGAGACTTGATGTGCCAGAGTGGGGGGATATCCAGGGAGCCTCTACCTGCTTAGAAGAGAAGGGAAGAGTGGAGGGGAAGAGGAGCATGTGAGGGAAGACCTGGAGGATGGGGGTAGCAGGATGGGTAATCAGAATGTAAAATAAATAAATAAATTCATTAATGGAAAATGTTTTCCTATTTCTTGGTCAATTTAAGAGAATAGGACATTGTGGCATGCTCCTCCCTAAATGAGATGTATATATCACACTACTCCCCAGCAAAGATCTGGGAACTTCACAGAAGAGGGGTCAGAACAATTGAAAGATCCTGAGGTGATGGATAACTTTGAAGAAAGAGTGTGCCAGGTACAACAGGGCAGATACATGTATAAACTGACAGCAACTGTGACAGCATGCACAGGCCTTCACAAGCTCAAGCCAGGCAAAAATCCCACAGTTGAAGGGGAGAGATGAGGATAAAATAGCTAATGAGTAGCTAAGGAGCTTCAGAGATTGATAACTTCTGGGAGAGCATGAGTCAGTTTCCTTTAATGATGTGACCACTGCTAGGCTGACCACATTCTAGGGCAACACAAATGGACTCTGAATTTAAAACAAAAGGAAGTTGAAAACCCAAAGCTGACTGGAATAGGAGGTAAGGGTGGATCTGGGAGGAGCTGGAGACATGAGTATTATCAGAATTCATTACATGAAATTTCATTGGTTACTTTCATATTGCTGTGACCACAACCAGGGAAACTTATGGAAGAAAGAGTTTATTGGGACTTACGGCTCCAAAGGACAGAGTCCATGATAGCAGAGCGGTAGTGGCAGGCAGCAAATGATGAGAGCAGTAGCTAAAACCCATATCTCAAACCAAAAACAGGAAGCAGAGAGCTCATTTGAAATGACATGAGTCTTTTGAAACTTCAAAGTCTACCACCACTCATATATGGCCTCCAGCAAGATCACATGACCTAATCCTCCCCAAAGAGTAACCAACATGGGACCAATAATTTAAAATACCAAGACCTATGGAAATCTCATTCAAGCCCCCAAAGAAATTCTTAAGGAATTAATAAAAATATCATTTTTTATAAAAAGGTTTTTGTTCTTGGGGGCAGGAGCAATGGCTTAGTATTAAAGAACACTTGCTGCTCTTCTTAGAGACCCAAGTTCAGTTCACAGCACCCATATTAGGTACCTCACAGTTGCCCGTGACTCTGACTCCAGGGGATCTAACACCTTCTTCTGTTCTCCATAGAGACCCACACACATGTTACATACACAAAGAGAGCCACACAGACACATAGGTTCTATTTCTAATTCTTGTAATAAGACAGATTGGTTCTAGTTCTTGCTTTATCAAGTTCAAGGCATTAATGAAAGGTATTCTCCAGCTGAGAGCCAGCTCATTTCCTATCCCAAGCCCTTATCTCCTTTCTTCATGGGAGGAAATAAATTACATCAGAAAGTGAGGTAAATAACAAGATGGCTCAGGGCTAAGAACACTTGTTGCTCTTCCAGAAGTTCTAGGTAAGAGTTCCAGCACCCAAATGCTAGGCTAACAACTGTCGGTAATTCTAGTCCCAGGGAATCTAACCTAATGCCCTCTTCTGGCCTCTGAAAGCACTAGGCACGTGTACACACACACACACACACACACACACACACACACACACACACACACACACACACACACATAGAGATAGGGTAGATAAATAGATAGATAGATAGATAGATAGATAGATAGATAGATAGATAGATAGATAGATAGATAGATAGATAGATATAGAGATATACATGCAAGCAAAACACCCTTACACAGAAAATAAAAATAAATAATGCAATTTAAAAAATATTTTAAGGGCACAGTACAAAAAAGTTTGAAAAATTAGAGGAATTTAGGGAAAATAAAACCATTCCTAGAGGAATTCTAAGGATGATTTCCCATCTCTGCATAGCCAGAGCCCTCACATGTCTAAGCTGTTCTGAATCCTAAATGTTCAGAGGCTGTGAAGTGGGGGAGATGGGAGGATGTGTCTTTTCAGGGTCAGAGCTGGAAAGTAACTCTGGGATAGAGACAGCCCTGACACTGAGACAGGAAGACAGACGTGGTCAAACGATGCTTCCATGTTAAAATGTGGATTGAACAACACACAGAAATGGCCTTGTCCAGAAACTCAGTCACTTGTCCACCAGCCACCAGACATGGACACTCGAGGATTCCATCACGAAGCCAAGAGCAGAAAAATCTCCCAGTTTTATGAGGAAGCTGTATCTTCTTTAATCACCTCACTGAGGACATTAATATTTCAGATTTTTATAAAAAATTCAGAACGTTTTTGAGTGACTACCTCCTTCACAAGGATTTCAGTGCGACAAAGCCTTCACCTCTAGCTGGCTGGGCTCAATTAGTAGTGCCATTAAAAAAAGAAACATTGACGTCGGTGGAATGAAAGGTTATGGGATATAATGCAACAGCGACAGAGTTCAACAGCTCAGAGTAACATGTGGCTCAGTGCTGCAAATGGACCAGCTTGAAGGCATAGAAAGAGTTAAATTCCTCTGGATGACTATTTTTAAAACAGAAGGAAGCAGGAAGTTTGACAGGCTATAATTACAAAGTAGATAAACAGAGAAGGGTCATTTGACATGTCAGGGGCCCCTTGACTTCCTGCCCAAGCACCGGCTATGCCTGTACTTTGTAAATGTTTAATACCCAAGAACCACATGCCCACATATGTGTGCCCACATATGCTCATACACACATATGCACACTAAAGAACCATTTGTTGTTTGTATGCTTGTGACTTCACACCCTTTTTCTTAAGAATCTCTCTCGCAGTAACATTCAGACTCTTCTAAACCATGAGGGTGACCTTTTGGCTATCCAGAAGGACGATCTTGATCTTGATCTGCTCACTGTTGTATCAGAAGGGGTCTCCATGAGCATAGTGCCGCTGTGCATCCAAAGATGCTGGGGCTTATCTCAATAGGTGAGCACCTCGACCAAAAGATTAAGAACTCTGTCTGGGGGGAAGGCGTGGAGCCAGCACTTATTCAGATCACCTCATGCCCTGTAACTACGTTACTCTGAGAGAAAGGATTAGAATGTCATGTCAAAGTGCTGCAGTCTTTTAATAGACCGTTAAGGACTTGAGCTTTAAAGAGTCATGACTTACGTCATCCACAAATATTATGCTTGTATGACCTGTTTTAACATCAAGATGCGTGACAGAAAAAAAAAAGACAGCATCAAAAGATGTAGGTTGATGTCCTTATGCAGGTGAAGGCAGACACAAGATAAAATGAGAAGAAAGGGAGGCGGGAACAGAGGTTTTAGAAGGAGAGGGAGGAACAGAAAGTGAGAAGGAACATGAAGGCAGACACAAACAATCCTCACCATGCATCGCTACATAAATATAGGTTGCTATGAATATTTCTTAAGGGATGGATTTCTATAGGCAAATTGATCTTTCTAGGTGGGCGGTTTATATCCTTACCAACTGGTTGTAAGTTAATTGTGTGGATGTATTGTACATTGAGCATTTAACACATAGATCTGGTTATTGGGTTACAGTTTGTTGAGTCATGACTCAACTGGATTGTTGGGAGTGTGAACAGAGTTCATGACAGGAAGCCATGCTAGTCTATAGAATGCTTGGGGCTAGCGTGGCATGGTGCCATGCTAGCACGGCCCGCAGAACACAATGTATGTGTCAGTCATGGTAAAAACCCACCAAGGGTACAGTGTATGAAAGTGGCTAACAGAGAAACAGCTAGAGTGTGTGGATCCACACGGAGTGGGAACTCACAGGAACCAGTCATGCACATTTTTTTACACCACAGCAAAGAGAAAGATGATTGATTGATTGATTGATTATAGATAGATAGATAGATAGATAGATAGATAGATGGTAGATAGTTGATAGATAGATAGTTGATAGAGATAGATGATAAATAAAATAAATTAAAAGATAGATGACAGAATAAATATATTGATAGATGATAGATAAAATAGATTAATTGATTGATATGATAGAATTGAGGAAAGATGATAGGATAGATAGATAGATACATAGATAGATAGATAGATAGATAGATAGATAGATAGATAGATAGATAGATAGATAGATAGATAGACAGATAGATAATAGATAGATGATAATGAGACAGACGAATTTGCAACCATTCGTAAGTATACAATATTCATTTATGCACAGATTTATGCATATATAAACATGTTTCTATGTATGCTGCCATTTTTTCTAGAGATAAGTCCTTTTTTCACCCTGAGATCATTCTGCCTTAGAAAATACTTCCTAGGAGGACTGGGAAGAGTGGAGGGAGGGGAACTGTGGTAGGGAAGTAATGTAGGAGAGAAGACTAAAAGAGAAAAATAATTCCCTTAGTGACGTTTTAACTTTTCCCTAAATTTCCTCCTATTGAAATTATATATTTAAAAAGATACTCTCCTTCAAATATTTAATCTGACTGATTTCCCTGAAATTTTGCAGGCATAACCCAGAAAGATAAAGAAAACACATTACTATTACTACCATGGCACTCTTCAGAGAACAAGAGTGAATCCTGAAGTGTCTAAGTAAGCCATGCCAGATATTATCTAAAGCAAGCAAAACCATTGTGACACTCACAAATCATTCTACTTCTACCATAGGCCCAATGTCCACCCTCTACCAGCCCTTCTTCCTAGCCTGCCTATTTTGACACCCTTCTAACTAGACTTTGCTCTTTCAGCAGCATGTATGCTGCTGTGAACTGAACCAAAAATAGCTTCCATGGCTCCATGTTGTTCCCCAGAGGGTGGCCATATCTGCCTCACATGAAATAGAGCCCTAGCTGGCAGAAGTACTCACAGGGACTGGTACTATAGACAGTGTAGCCCGGGGCCATAGCTCTGGTTCCCTCCTTGATTCCATTATGTGAGGAAAACTTACAATATTCTGATCACTATTACCTCTTCCATGTCTTGCCCACCTCGATGGACTGAGATGCTCTGAAACCATGAGTCCCCCCCAATAAAATCCCTCCTCCTTTCAGCCATTCATCTCTAGGGTTTATACCCAGAGTATATAAAACAAACTCTGGAAATTTTATTTTTGGACTAAATTTTTCTCCTCAACCTCAAAGCATTTGAAAGGGGTTAGAATACCTGTTTTGTGTTTATCAGGCTATGCCTCTGGTCCCAACCTAACCAGCCAAAACTGCTTTGGAATAAACACAATTACCTCCCTAGTCTGGGAACTCTAACATTCCAGAATACCCCTAAGAATGTGCATGTCTGAGTGATGGCTCGGTGCCTACAGGTGTTGTGACTTGTGTAACCTCAAATCCAGTGCATTTCTCTCCCAGTTTCCTCCTTGTTTGCCAAGACATAGGGATTCCATGATCCTGCTCAGCCAGCTCTGAGACTGCTCTTTTATTATTATTATTATTATTATTATTATTATTATTATTATTATTATTATTATTACCTTGAGTATTTCTTATTTACGTTTCGAGTGTTATTCCCTTTCCCGGTTTCCGGACAAACATCCCCCTAATCCCTCCCCCTCCCCTTCTTTATGGGTGTTCCCCTTCCCATCCTCCCCCCATTACCACCCTCCCTCCCAACAATCATTTCACTGGGGGTTCAGTCTTAGCAGGACCCAGGGCTTCCCCTTCCACTGGTGCTCTTACTAGGATATTCATTGCTACCTATGAGGTCAGAGTCCAGGGTCAGTCCATTTTTAGTCTTTAGGTAGTGTCTTAGTCCCTGGAAGCTCTGGTTGCTTGGCATTGCTGTTCATATGGGGTCTCAAGCCCCTTCAAGCTCTTCCAGTTCTTTCTCTGATTCCTTCAACAGGGGTCCTATTCTCAGTTCAGTATTTGCTGCTGGCATTCGCCTCTGTATTTTCTGTATTCTGGCTGTGTCTCTCAGGAGAGATCTACATCCGGCTTCTGTAGACCTGCACTTCTTTGCTTCATCCATCTTGTCTAATTGGGTGGCTGTATATGCCTGGGCCACATGTGGGGCAGGCTCTGAATGGGTGTTCCTTCTGTGTCTGTTTTAATCTTTGCCTCTCTATTCCCTGCCAAGGGTATTCTTGTTCCCCTTTTAAAGAAGGAGTGAAGCATTCACATTTTGATCATCCGTCTTGAGTTTCATTTGTTCTAGGCATCTAGGGTAATTCAAGCATTTGGGCTAATAGCCACTTATCAGTGAGTGCATACCATGTGTGTTTTTCTGTGATTGGGTTACCTCACTCAGGATGATATTTTCCAGTTCCAACTATTTGCCTACGAATTTCATAAAGTCATTGTTTTTTTTGATAGCTGAGTAATATTCCATTGTGTAGATGTACCACATTTTCTGTATCCATTCCTCTGTTGAAGGGCATCTGGGTTCTTTCCAGCTTCTGGCTATTATAAATAAGGCTGCTATGAACATAGTGGGAGCATATGTCTTTGTTATATGTTGGGGCATCTTTTGGGTATATGCCCAAGAGAGGTATAGCTGGGTCCTCAGGTAGTTCAATGTCCAATTTTCTGAGGAACCTCCTGACTGATTTCCAGAATGGTTGTACCAGTGAGACACTGCTCTTAAGTGTGACCACTCCTACCCACAATTCCACCTTGAGCTTGCCATGTCACTTCCCCTCTCCAAAAATTCAAATTCACTGGTCGCTATTTATTGTTACTAGATGGAACTTATTTTTTCAGAGTTCCAGAAACATTAACACCCCTGGTCAGGCCAACCTGGTTCAGCACAACTTGGAACATTGTAACTAGAATCATCACTTTGCAGTCGCAGACAGCTACCCACTTTCCCAACGTTGCCTACATCTGTAGCCTGCAGCAACACTTTATAAGCTTCTCCTGTGCTAGACTATCCACTTGAACAACCCTTGACTGCTTTTTTCTTGTTTCGTTTTGTTTGTGATACAGGGGATATGTAGTCTTGATAATTACAAATAAGCATTTTAAAGTAATTGATTATAATGTTCAGTGGATAAGAGCACTTAATGCTCTTTCAGAATTCAGTTCCCAGAACCCATGTTAGGTGACTCACAACTGCCAGTAACTCAGTTCCACAGGATCCACTGGAACACACACACACACACACACACACACACACACACACACACACACAGAGAGAGAGAGAGAGAGAGAGACAGAGAGACAGAGAGACAGAGAGACAGAGAGACAGAGAGAGACAGAGAGACAGGCACAGAGACAGAGACAAAGACAATTAGAGACAGAGAAATGATTTCTAAAAATAAATCATTCAAATTATTCTAGTGTTTTTTAACTATACAGCACATTACCATAATCAACAGTCACTTTACCATATAAAGAACATTAAAATGTATTTATCCTATCTGACTAATTTAGTCACATTTACCAAACTTTTAATATGATTTTCTCTCCTCATTCTTCTAACACTTTAGGAACCACTTTCCCTTTCTCAGCTTCTGAGATAATTTTGATATTCACACATGTTTAAGATCACACAGTAATTGTTCTTCTGTGTCTAAGTTATCTAATTTAAAACTGTGGCTCCCAATATCAGGGTAACATTAACAACAAAGAGGCCATATCATTTCAGGAAAAATAGGACAGATATTTAGAGCAGACCTATAATGACTAACACTTGGTTTTTGATTATTGTTGATGGGTGTGTGTGTGTGTGTGTGTGTGTGTGTGTGTGTGTGTGTGTGTGTGTGTTGTGGTAAATATATATAAAAGAATCTACCACCCCGTGCTGGTGCCAGCTCCAGTGGGCCACATGGCATCTGTGGGGTATTTTCATCTCAACCGCTAAGCTCCCAATCTCCATCCCATGCTGCTGCCACCCTCTGGCAACTCTCTTGGTGTGGGCTCTGTTCACATTCCCAGCATCTGCCCACTGTGGTTACTCCTAGTAACCCATTAAAATCAAAACTCAATAAACTTGTAATTTAGCAATCAGATTTATATCTTAAATTCTCATCCACAAAATGTCCACACAATACAATCACAACCAATTGATAATGATATAAGCTGCCCACCTAGATAAGACAAATTGTCCTATAAAATCCATCCCTTATGGGGTTGGGGATTTAGCTCAGTGGTAGAGCGCTTGCCTAGGAAGCGCAAGGCCCTGGGTTCGGTCCCCAGCTCCGGAAAAAAAAAAAGAAAAAAAAAATCCATCCCTTATGAAATATTTATAACTACCTGTGGCCATTTAAGGCCACATGGATCTGGGTCATCTTTCTCTGCCTCTGTCTTGGTTCTTCTTTCTTTTCCTCTCTCCTGCCCTACAAAATCTCTGTCCCCTCCTTACTTTTCCACAGCCCAATCACAGGCCCTGTCTTATCTTGTGCCAGTCTTCATCTTCATATAGACATCAACTACATGTGTGTGTGTGTGTGTGTGTGTCTATGTTTTATGTATATGCATTGTATGTCCCTGTCTGCCTGTCTGTCTGGTGTCTGTCCAGTAATTCCCCAGGATCACTAACTCTAGGACGACAGGTTCACATGGCCACACTCCACTATTTATGGGTGCTAGGAATCCAAATTCACCTTCTCATGCTCACATGCCACACTATAGCAATGGAGTGAATCACAGCTCCCATTTCTATACCCTTTGGCAATGACATATCCTCTGGGCGCTGATGATGACTTTGCTCATTCTACTGCAGAAAAGAACCCTTCAACCAAGGCAACCCTGCACTGCATAGGCCTCTGAGACCCTTCTCCACTTACTCAGACTTCTCAGGAGACATCTGTGTGCAGCCCCATTTGTTGATCAGCATTCCAAGCAGCTATTGGATCTCCAGACCTGAGCCCCATCTGGCCCGTGCTGATAGCAAATCTCTTGACATTCTCTCTCTCTCTCTCTCTCTCTCTCTCTCTCTCTCTCTCTCTCTCTCTCTCTCTCTCTGTCTGTCTCTCTCCCCCTCTCTGGCTTTATGTGCTTTCTGTAAATGAGAATTAAGCTTAGCTTTGAGTTTTACATCATATAATTAAAAATAGATCAGTATTAGGTTATATTAATGTTATTATTCAAAGAAAGGGAGAAAGAAGAACTAGGGAGGAACTCATCCTTGCAGCAGCTGTGTTCTGGGAGTACTGACCCCTCATCTTCATCCAGGAAGCACTTACTCCATGCCCTAGTTTACTTTCTTTTGCTGTGATAAACACCATGACCATAAGCAAGTGGAGAGGAAAGAAAGTGCTTATTTCATCTTATAGAGTCCAGTCAATTATTAAGGAAATCCAAGGCAGAAACTCAAGGCAAGAACCCGGAGAAAGGAACTGAAGCAGAGACTGTGAAGATATGATGTTTACTGGCTGGTTCCCCATGACATGCTCAGTTAGCTTTTTTACATATCCCAGGCTCACCTGCATAGGGATAACACTGCCCACAGTGGGCAGCTAATATTCATCAACAATCAGAATAATACTGCATAGATTTACCCACAAGCCAGGCTAATGGAGGCCATTCTTCAGTTAAGGCTTCTTCTCCCTGGGTGTGTCAAGTTGACAACCAAGATTAGCCATGGAAGCCCTGTAATGACCGAGGTGTTTCTTAATCTTAGTTCAAAACTCTGAAGTGCAACTCGTGATCTGTGAAATTCAATCCAATCCATACCTAGATAAGCCATAAAGACAGAATTGCTTGTTTGCTAACTATATTTCTATGCTGCCAAACATTAGAAACTGCATAATTGTCTGTTATAATATTTACTGCATGGAGATATAAATTAATGAAATGAATTCAGTAATGTTCTCGTTGTCTCAATAATTTAAACTAAGAATTAAGTATGTTCCCTGCCCCCCTTTTCCTCACAAATTGTCCATAGAAGAATCTGTGAAGATTCTCAATAAAAGGAACATCCCTGGTTTTGAAATAGTTCATGAATAGAAATTGGATTGAAATAATAGAAATAATAATTGAAAATTGCTACTCTATAATCTTAGAAAGCTCTGTGCATTGCTTGTCTAACACATAACAGATGTTTGATATTCCCTTGCTGTAAAACTAAAGCTCCTATTGATTTGTTCCAGCATTGTAAGACCCAAACACCATACGCAAACAACCCCAGGATGCCCAGGCATTAAGCGAGATAGTTGACATTTTACTGCTCTGACTCATGCACCTCAGCAGGTTAACGTACATCCATCCCTTGGCTTACACGTGGCTACAGTATCAGGAATACACATAAAACGGGTAAGCAGCCCGTAGCAAAACTTGTCTCTCTTCACTGTTGTTTCCAACTACCTTCTCTTTGATGACCAGGCATTTGTAAGAACCCAATTATCAGCTCACAGTGTCAAAATTAGATTAGATACAAGGGTATCCTGGAACTTTTGGTTCTAAAAGCCAAACTTTATGCTATGAGAGCGTCTAGTAGCAAGGAAGCTCCTGTTGTAGCTGCTCATCCTCCTCCTGACAATCTCTCACTGACAGAACATTTCTGTATGTACGTGTGCCCAAGTATGTTCATGTACATGTGTACACATGTGTGCACTTGCATTAACCCACATTAGTGCATGTATGTGTGCGAGCATGTGTGTGGGTGTGTGTGTGTGTGTGTGTGTGTGTGTGTGTGTGTGTGTACAGTAACAGCAGAAGCATATCTATAGAGATCAGAAGAACAATCTCCTACAGTGGGGGTCCCAGGGATCAAACTTAGATAATCAAGCCTTGGCAGCAAGTGTCCTTAGCCATTGACTCATCTTGCCATCCCCTGGCAGATCACGTTTTTAAAAGCTATTACATAGTCCATGAGAACTTCTGCCTGCTGGTCAAATTCTACCCCTTGAGACTATGAGTATGGTCATTCACATGTCCAGTGATACTTAAGATGCCTGAAGGCAGATATTGTACCCCATAACAGTTACCTTCTTCAAGTTTCAGCAGGCTCTAACTTCAGCCTCTTTCCACGGCAATAGAATCCCCTGCCTCATCATGCATTCTTTCATCTGAATGAGTTCAGCTACCTCATTCTTCTTCAAATATGATAGCCAAGAGCTGGCACTCACTCCTGGGTGGCACACGTTTGCCTCCCTCCGCCCAGTAATCATACTTCCACTTGCAAGTAAAGTGCTGTTTGCTCTCCTGGTACCCTCAAGGAATTTACGACACTCGGTGCTAACTAAACTCAGGCCCCAAATGCTAGTAAAGCAGAGTTATTTCCCTATCCATCTACTTCAAAATGTTTTTTAACCAAGAGAGGAGCTTGACATTTACCAGTACAACACTCAATCATTCTACTGTGCTCAAACGTCTGTTGCTCCACATTCAGTGATCTAGTATGGTCACCTAGTCCTCTTTTTATGACTGTAATCAGGGGATGGGGAGGGAATCACTTAAAAATCCCTTTGGATTTGGTTTCAATGAATACATAAAATGTTTCATATATATATATATATATATATATATATATATATCCCATTTTTCTTCCTTTCTAAAAGTTCATTACATATGGCTGGAAAGAACCAAAGGTTAAATATACCATGATCCTTCTGGATCGTAATAATGTAAACTCCTCTCCAGTCTTTGAAAGTCCAAACTAAAATGAGCCATTACCATATTAACCTTATTTTGACAAAACAATATAAAACTGTTGTGGTTTGGATGGGAAGTGTTCCCCACAGGCATGGAAATGTTTAAACACTTGGTCCCCAGCTGGTAGTGTTACCTGAATGGTTGTGGAACCCTTAGAAGGTACAGTGTCGGGAGGGGAAGTGGGTCTCCTGGGGTCAGGCACTGAGAATTTTATAGGCCACTCCACATCTTGGTCTTTCTGTGCTTCCTGTGACCAGAACCCTCACACTCCTGCCACTATGCTTTCCCTTCCATAAAGGACAGTGTCACCATAAAATGTCACCTGCCATAAAGGACACCTCCATTCCTCAGAAAATTGGACATTGAACTGCCTGAGGATCCAGCTATACCTCTCCTGGGCATATACCCAAAAGATGCCCCAACATATAAAAAAGACACGTGCTCCACTATGTTCATCGCAGCCTTATTTATAATAGCCAGAAGCTGGAAAGAACCCAGATGCCCTTCAACAGAGGAATGGATACAGAAAATGTGGTACATCTACACAATGGAATATTACTCAGCTATCAAAAAACAATGACTTTATGAAATTAAGAGGCAAATGGTTGGAACTGGAAAATATCATCCTGAGTGAGCTAACCTAATCACAGAAAGACATACATGGTATGTACTCATTGATAAGTGGCTATAGCCCAAATGCTTGAATTACCCTAGATGCCTAGAACAAATGAAACTCAAGACGGATGATCAAAATGTGAATGCAGATCGCTCCTGAGAGACACAGCCAGAATACAGCAAATACAGAGGCGAATGCCAGCAGGAAACCACTGAACTAAGAACAGGACCCCCGTTGAAGGAATCAGAGAAAGAACTGGAAGAGCTTGAAGGAGCTCGAGCCCCCATATGTACAGCAATGCCAACCAACCAGAGCTTCCAGGGACTAAGCCACTACCCAAAGACTATACATGGACTGACCCTGGACTCTGACCTCATAGGTTGAAATGAATATCCTAGTAAGAGCACCAGTGGAAGGGGAAGCCCTGGGTCCTGCTAAGACTGAACCCCTAGTGAACTAGACTGTTGGGGAGAGGGCAGCAATGGGGGGAGGGTTGGAGGAACACCCATAAGGAAGGGGGAGGGGGGGAGGGGGATGTTTGCCCGGAAACCGGGAAAGGAATAACACTCGAAATGTACATAAGAAATACTCAAGTTAATAATAATAAAAAAAAAAAAAAAAAGGACACCTCCAACTGTGAGTCATGTTAATTCCTTCTTCTTTAAGTTAATATTTGTCAGGTATCAGTAACAAGTATAAGAAAATGACTTAAGCACTCAGCATCTCCCAAAGCCACCATTCCTCTTCTGGAGGACCTCAGAAACACTCCTTTCTAATTACAGCCATGGAGTAAACTGGACCCTGAGAATACTCACACCTATGTGTTGTCTCCCCACCCTCATGACATGTGATTGCAGCTTAAATTCACACCTGAAGTCTCTCAACCTAATAAGAAAGCATAATTCCATTAAAGACTGTGGTGTATGTGTGGGTGCGTGTGTGCGTGTGTGTGTGTGTGTGTGTGTGTGTGTGTGTGTGTGTGTGTGTGTGTCTGTGAGTCTGTGTGTCTGTGTGTCTGTGTTCAGAAGGTAACTTGTGGAAGTCAATTCTCTCTTTCTACCCTTCCACTCTCTGAGTGCTGGAGATTGAACTCAGGTCATCAGGCTTGGCAGCAAGTGTCTTTACTCATTGAGCATCTCAGCAGCCCATCCAAGCACTTTTTGAATGCTTCAATCAACATCCATCCTTTGGCCTATACATGAGAAAACATTCTGTGGCCCAGTAAGCCTAAGAAACTGGAAATAAGAACCATCATTAGCTTTGGTTTAAAAACAAAAAGCAAAACAGCAATCTGCCTACAGTTGATTACACCATTTCCTGATTCCTAGAACCCTTGAACCCTCCACATGACAATCCCAACATCACTGGAAGAATACAGTGGGACAAATGTTTGCCTCCTGACATTTTTTCCCACCTATCCTAACACAATCATTCCTCTAAGATATAGTCAACTTTACATTTTCGTCTGCTTGACTGACTTCCAAACATCCAACAAGACCTCGACAGTTCCTGTAGAACTTCCCAGGGGCTGGTTGCATATAAGCTAATTGTTCTGACCTGAAGGAAGATGGACAGAAAGATGTAAGAGGAGAAATACTGACTGGCAACCTCAGTAGCTTTGAAAGTACTGGAGATCTTTAATTCCTTAGCACTTTCTGACACAGCCTGTGGGAATCTGGTATGATGTCAAGGCAAAGTGATATCAGTGTCACCAGCAACCCACAGATGAGAGTAGAGAATGTGGGGATAGGCAGCTGTCACTCATTCCTCTGGAAAAGCCAGCTTTGTAGGAAGCACCAGTGACCTTCCTTTCTCCAAAGACTCAGACAAAGAAAAGGGGCCATGCCTATCCCTTGCCCTGGTGCCTGTTTCTAAGGTTGCTTAAAGGAAGAAGAATGTTCCAGAGGGTGAACTGGTCAACCCTAAAAGCCTTTTTCTCAGTACTGATAAGGAGCTCTGACACATGTGGAGAAAGTGCTTTTCTCAAGCAAACAGAAAGGCGTCTAAGGGAGGAATTGCTGCCCGGATTCTTTTCAGTTGTTGTAGAACTATGCCCTAGGGACAGGGATGAAAGGAGTTTTTCTCACACCGTAGGTAGCCTTGCTGCTTTTTCCAACAGATGCTGAGCAAAAGAAAATAGCAGGAGCTTTATAAATAAGTCTGTTTTGGAGGAATCTCACTCAGAATTCAGGTTGGCTGCCCTCTGTAGCCCTGCAAGAGTCTACACAAAGCTCTCTCTGGGTTCGTTCTAAGAGTAGCATTTCCAAACACTTCCTTCAGGGTATGTGAGAGTCCAATTTCAGAAATAATCATGCATCTAAAGAAAGTACCCCCCCATTCAAGACTAAGAATAATTGTGGGTGAATGGTGGAGAAACACCAACACACAGCCAGACTTCTTTTAGCCTTTACTCTGAAGCAAACCAAACAAAATTAAATATTTAAGAAATTCTCAGTCTGAGTACAACCAATGCAAGCAGAAAAATGCCAAGATGGCTTTTCAACGTAATCCTTAACCCTAGGGTCACTCATCCAGGGACATTGCTAATGGTGTGTGACAAGTGATGCAAGCAGGGGTTGAAGTGTGGGTGACTCTGAGCTCATGAACCCTTAAAGCTGCAGTATCATCAAATACTTTTCAGCCTTCATGAAATGCTGTAGCCGCATGAACATAGAGGAAAGCAGCGGGTGGGTAGAGAGAAAGCAATGGGCGAGATTTACGCTACAAATGTCACTTGAAGAAGCTAAATAGTTTCACATGATGCATTTTTAAGTAAAGGGGAAAGCAAACAAAACGTAAACTCAAAAGCTGCAACACCCCAAAGAATCCTATCAGGGAGACAAACCTTTGATGTCAATGGCCCATTTTATAAAATCCTCAACATGGAATAATGGAATATCCTCTCCCAAAGATCACCTGGCTGGCACACAAAGCAATCCCACAGCAGTGGGACCATCATAATCACTGCCCTCCCCTGAGACTGAAGTGTCGGATTAGCAAAGAGGACTTCCCACCTAGCAGCCCTCAACTCACCCCTCCAGCTTTACCCTCATCTACCCATATCCTGCTACTCATCCACAGATCCCTGCCTGGACCACTTCCCAGATGTCTTTTCCCTCTCTCTCCCTTTCTCTTTGCAGGTCACCCTACTGTCAACCCATCCTCTGGGGAATTAGTCGTAGATCAAAACTCTTTTGGGCTATAAACATTCCCATGGAGATTTTCATGGTTCTGCTGGTCTATTCTGTTTGCTTCCTTCCAAATAGTAAATAATAATAAGCTAAAATTACTGAGTACTTGCTACTTAGCAGGTGTGGAATTAAGTACTTTCCCTCATTTATTTTGTCCTTCACAACCCGCCAGGCTAGTGCTGTTGTTATTATCCACATTTTGAAATGGAGAAAACTGAGGCAAAGTGGCTGAGTCTCTTGCACCCATCATAGCAGTGGTCAGTGGCAAACATAAGACTGAAACTTTCCAATGTCAGGTGCCCTGGCCCTGTGATATCACTCACGGTGAGGACCACAATCACAAGGCCTTGCATCTGTCCGCTCAAAAACAACCAGGGAAACCAACTGAGAGCTTCCTGGAGGGAGTCCAGAGTTTCCTCTGTCAAGAGGTTCACTGAAACAAGAGCCAACTGACAGAAAACCTCATCAGACATTGTGAGGTCTTCCCAAACTCAGGGAAATAATCAGACTCATAAACTAAAGGAGAGATGTGTCAAGCAAACCAATGAGAAGAGATTCACCAAGGCCCCCATATCAAAAGACAAGTACGGACGTCAAGACCTGCGTCAGAAAGAAAGAATAGGAGAACCTGGAAAAGGTTATCAAGGCAAAAGACCACCTCCTCTGCCTGTGCCCTGACTAATGAGTTCAGCAAAGTTCTTTTTCTTTGAAGGATTATTTAAATATCTGCTGATGCCTGTTCCCAAAAACCAGAGTCACACTTCCTGGTCAGTAAGGTCAAGCCATGAGGGGATCCTAGCTGAGGTGGACATGTTTCCAGCCATGTTGCACAAGACAAAAATGATGAACTCAGGCTAAAGTCTTCAGCTCGTTTTAAGTGGGGGCTACTATGTACCTGCCACTTGTTATTTGCTCGGAATCTGTTTCCCATTTGGGGCAGAATTCACTGCAATCCACTAGCTCTCTCCCCTCTGGCCCAGTTGCATTTCCTGCATGCACATGTGACAGGGACGTTTTCAGGTCCCTGCTCGAGTTCTCTGTCGACTTGGTTGACTGTGAGCAACAGTCTCTGCTCTTGACATTTTTTGTGCCAATTCACAGGGATTTGAATTCATGGCACCTGTCTTAATTACATATATTTCCCAGGGTAGCTACCACTAACATGAGTTTTTCTTGAGAAACTGCTATGGGCCTTTATACACATTAGTATATTTAACACTATATGTATGACAGCTGTACTCTTGGAGGTAGAAAATGGGTTCACGGGTGAACTGTTTGCCTTGCAATCATGAGGATCTAAATTTGATCCTTAGAAACCTTGTGAAAAAAAAAAAAAACAAATAGAAAAAGAAAAAAAACGGGCCTGCTGACCTTGTTTGTGATCCCAAAGCTGAGGAAACTGGGATCCCTGGGGCTTGCTGACAAGACAGATTAGGGGAGATCTTGGCTAGTGAGAGACCCTGTCTCAAAATATAAGGTGGAGGCTGATGGAGGAAGACAATTTCTGGCATCCACAAACAAGCACAGGAACACACATACACGCCTGCACACACACACACATGCAAAACACATGTACAGACACACAAGTAACAATGGAAACCAACAGACAAAAGGGAACAAAGACATAACTCAGTTACCAGATGCATGTCAGGCCCTTGGCTTTATCCCAGGAGTAGAAAGGTAAATCTACTGTATTCTGGTCCCCTTTTATAAGTGAGAAAACTGAAACACACAGTTGTTCCCAAATCATCAAGTTCACACAGTTAAGAAGCACAAGTATGGATTGTTGCCAAACCTGACCAGACTAGAAGTGGAGCCCACGAACCCCCTGTGTGCCAACCTGCATGTCCTGGCCTCTGTGTGACTAAGGTAGATCATGTGGTCGCATCACTCGAAGCAGAACAAATTTTAAGCTGTACAAGAGAGTGGCATGTGCAAACTCTGGGAAGCAAAGGAGTAAAGGCATGCTTCCTTTGCTTCTGCTTCAGCTCCTGCCTCCACAGTCCAGCCTTGAGTCTCTGCCCTGACTTCCCCAGAAGATGGAGTGTGTCCTGAGAGTTTTAAACGGAAACAACCCCTTTCCTCCCCAAGTTGCTTTTGATCATGGTGTTTTATAACCATAACAGAAACCCTAACTAAGACACTGAACTAAGCCCAAAGACATTTAAAATGCTTGAATCCCCTCCCACCTGTTATTGATAAATAAATAATGACTCTAGAAGCTCAGTCTGGGAGATGTTTTCCTGGAAGATGTCAGAGAAGCTGTGAGTTTATACCAGGGTCACACAAAGGCACAGGGAGCCTGTACTTCACAAAGATGGGAAGGCCCACGGGTTATTAAAAGTAAGTGTGGTGGATTAAACACAAAGCCATCAGAATCCGTATGTGCCCACTGAAGCTTGAACTAGCCAAGCTTCTCCAGACACAGAAGTGACAGAGTGTGTATAGACATATGAAGAAGGCTTTGTGTAAAGTCTCACATAATGATAGTCTCAAATTAAGGGACATCTACAATCTACAGGCTGCAGGCCCAGGAAAGCTGGTTGTGTGACTCCAGTTCGGTGGGAATCCAGGCCAAAGGCCCAACAATTAGGAGGAGAGATGACAAGAGCCGGAGGAGATGGGTGCCACCCAGGACAAAGTCCAACTGTCACCAGCTTTCATTTATTCACATTGTTCATGGGTGAAATTATGTCACCAACTCTGGTAAGAGAAATATTTATTCCAGCTGCCAATCAAATGCTGTCGCTGCTGGAAACACATATTCAGACACACCCAAAACAACCCTGCCAGCAATCTGGGTACAGGACAAGAATTGAGCAGGGTCGGGAGTCCTTATTGGCCCTTGGAGGATGGTGAAAACTCACTCAATGAGGAATGTCGGCACACACCTACAATTTGAGCATTCCAACACTCAACTCAGATGGAAGCAGGGACCAGAAATTGAAGATCATCCTCAGCTAGACAGGGAGTTCAAGGATATTCTGGACTATATCAAAAGCAGAGTGGGGGCCAACTTATCATTCTGAGAACTTGTATATGAACAGGGAGGTTGTAAATATTGATCCTGTCTTATACACAAACTATAACACTCCTTTTAGCAATGAAAGGGTATTTCTCTGGTGGGAAGGAGGGAAATGGGTCTAAGAGGGAGAGAAAGGGAAGGATACATAGATTCTAAGTTGAATGGAATAGACAGACCACAGCCCAGTCTCTGAGGTTCTTTTACCAAAACAATCTAATCTGAATTGGGTGCCGCCTCTAAATCTAACTACAAATTTTCAGAAAATACAAAGGTCAAAGGGACATGCTGAAGTGCAGCACGAAGCTGCAGCGAAAGGGATCTAGACTCAGGAAATTCTAAAGGACAAACGAGGATGGTGGTCCTCTCCTGCACTCCTAGGTAGATCATGAATTCAAGGTCATCTTCCTCTACATACCAAGGTCAAAATGAGCTTGGGTTATAATAGACCATGTCTCGACACACGCAAAAATGCTAGAGTATAAAATTTATTGAGAAAACAAAATAGATGCAGATGGAGCGATCTGGGAGAGAAGAGGGATATAGTCATGGTGATTATGAGACAGCTGGAAACTCTAACACTGTCACATGTCACGTGGGATCAAGGTACTGTTGAATTATCAGTAAGAACTGGTCTAGCTGTGTGTATGCACTATGCATATGCATATGCTTTAAGTGTATTGCACTTGGGTACTAATGCGTGCAATTGTTAAAGGGGTGGATTCTGGGTGTCTTCCTCTATAGATCTCTACCTTCTTCTATTTCAGACATGTTCACTCCTTGAACCTGAAGCTCGCAGACTGACTATACTGGCAGGTCAGCAAGATCTAAGGTTATGGGCATGTGCCATTGTGCCAGCTTTTACATGGGTCCCCATGCCTGCATAGCAGGCACCTTACTAAGTCATCTCCCACGCCCAAGTGTAGCCTTTTTAAAGGGTGTTTGGTCTTCTTACTGAAATGACACGTCTGGAGTTTACTTCAAACTGACACTACCTGAGAGCCAAAGTATTAACACAGAGCCTGCCGTGGGTTGCTGATGGATCAGAGTTTGTTGAGAAATTATATTCACTTTTATATAAAGGTTTCCATTTTTCTATACTAAAATAAAATGCCGTTTTGCAGGGGTAGGAGGATGGCTCCACAGTTAAGAGCACAGTATGTTAAGTTCAGTTTCCAGCATCCATATGGGACAACTCACCACTGCCTGTAACTACAGCTTCAAGGAATCCAACATTTCTGGCCACCTCAGGCACACGTATGCACACACACATACTACACATATACACACATACACACACACACACACACACACACACAAAAATAAATCAATCATCTTTTTTAAAGTCAGTTTGGAACTAGAGTTACAGCTCAGAGACGTAGCCTTGCATAGCATTTACAAAGTCCTAGCATTCGACACCCAGCTCTAAAAGGGGGGAAAGTTCTCTTAAAAAATCTTTTCATATAGGACAAGTGAGATGGCTCAGTGAGTCGGGTGCTTGCCACCAAGCCTGAGGACCTGAATTATTCAATTCCAGAGGCCAGAATGGAGGAAGGAGAGAATTGACTCCTGAAAGTTATCCTCTGGTCTCCAAATAGGCAACATGCCACACGTGTACCCAGTCAAACACACACACAACACACAAGTATAATTTTTTAAAACTTTTCATGCACAAAATAAAAAATACATGAAGAACTACATGATTGTTTTTCTTGTGGAAGCAGATGAGGTTGAAACAAACCAGCCAGGCCATCCTAGGCAAGCCTTACAAGGACACCAGCTGCTCTTGACAAAGAGAAAGGGGTAAGCTAGGCTCTCTTGTGGTTTTTCTTAAACTGAATCCCAGCACCAAACCAAAACCTCTCTAAGTGTAGAACCGGCTGCGCTGTCTTCACGATCCTGAAGGACGGTGAGGGCCCCAGCATGAGCCAGCAGCTCCGTTGGACTTTGATGCATCGCCTACTAACGCTGCACCGCCTAGAGAACTGCTTCAATCAGGGCCCATCCGAATCCGTTTCAGTTGAGACCTCCAGTCACTCAGTGGGAATGTGCTTGCATGGGAACCTTTAATATCCTCAATATATATGACTATTTTGTCATAAATTAATACATTTACTTGACATTTTTATCAAATCTACTCAGCTTTGGTAGCATGGTGTGATCTGGCAAGGCCTAAAAATGAGTTTTCTGTCCTAGTTAATAGAGAATCCTGGCATACATCAGATGTAAATTGATATTTCCCAAATTACACATCGATTTTTTTAAATATGTTATACTCACATGAAGCCAGGGAGTCGGGTGTGAGAAAAGCCAGTACGTTACAGCTGAGCAAGCCAGGTTCAGTTCCTCGACTACCACAACCCCCGCCATGGCAGCTGTAGGGGAGGAGAAGGGGAGGGGGCACTTGGGAGCATTCTGTTCCGCCTGCTTTATGTGGCCGTTTGTATACAGTTTCATTTCTTAAAGGTTTCCACTAAATTACTTAATTTAAAAGTTATTTATTTAAAAGGAAATTAGGAATTCCACAGTACCTCAAAGCAGTGTTACTATAAATATTTCTGCCCCATAGCTGCACGGGAATCCCAGGTAATAAATCAATGCAGAACTGACATGCTGAACATTTGCTGGGGTATATTCTGCATAGCATGCGATCTTTGTAGACAGCTAAAGGCGCACTTCTTACCTTGCTTCACTGCTGACTCTGTCTCCCCACTCCTGCTGCATTCTCTCTCTCCTCTCCCCTCCCTCCCCTCCCTCCTCCCCTCCCCTCCCTCTTCCCCTTCCCTCCCTCTCTCTCTCTCTCTCTCTCTCTCTCTCTCTCTCTCTCTCTCTCTCTCTCTCTCTCTCTCTCTCGTCTAATTAACACCAAGCTAAAACCAGTCTTCACAGTGTCATTCTTGTTCTTGTCATGAGCTGAACTCTGGGGATGTCTTACCACAGTGGGTTAAATCTCTTTAGAGCTGGTGATTAGCTCAGCAGGTAAGATCAGTTAGGTGCTATAGCTCAGCTGCTATGCTATCCTAAAGACCAGGATTTGAATGTGGACGCCCACATTAAAGGCCAGGTGTGGCAAAGCATTTGCCCCTGACAGTGTCTGCTGGTCTTACTCCAAGCTCAGTGAAAGAGCCTGTCTCAAAAGAGTGAGTCAGAGACTACACACCCACGTCTTCCTTTGGTCTTCAGGTGTGCGTACATATGTGTGCATCCGTGTGTGTGTGTGTGTGTGTGTGTGTGTGTGTGTGTGTGTGTGTGTATGTGTGTGTGCTTGCCATGGCACATGTGTAGAGGAGGTTTGAGGACACTTTTATGGGGTCCGTTTTCTCCCTCCACCATGTGGGCACTGAGGATGAAACTCCAATGGTCAGATACAGCAGCAAGTAACCATACCCACTGAGCCACCTCACCACCCTGAATTTTCTATTATTTTCTATTTTCTCAGTGTTTTCCTATTCTATTATTTTGTATTATTATATTTTCTATTATTCAAATAGACTCTCTAACTCTAGAGAACAACAGACCTTATGGCAAAAAGTCCTGCAGAACCTGTTTTATGTATGGAAATAGGCCCATTAGCTTCTCACTGGAGAGGAAGAAAACACCAGCACATCAAAGCAGAAAATGAAAGGAAGGCCTGAGGTTGGGAAGAAAAGTGTGGGATAGGAGAGAGCAGGTCTAAGAAGGTAGGACAGCTGCCTCGGGTTTCCAGTTCTGTCCACACAGGAGTTTCCAAGCCCATCCTGTGAAATGCTCTCTGTTCTTTATTCTAACTCTGTTGGGTACTGCTGTCAGGATGCCCCAGGCTCACATCTTAACTGTATATATGCACGTATATATTAAGAAAAGAAAAAGACAGGTTTGGATCCCCAGGACCCATGTAGGCACCAAGGTGTCAGGATGCATTTGGGATCCAACACAAGGAGACAAAGATCCCTGGGGCTTGCTGGCCAGCTCCCCAGTCAGCAAACCCCAGGTTCATTGAGAGTCCCTGCTCAAGAAAATCGGATAAAAAGCAATTGAGGAAGACACCTGACTTTGACCTCTGGCCTTCACATACTTGTGAGCACAATTGTGCACACTCTCAAGTGCAAACACTCCATCAGGAAGTCACACTGCCAGGTCAGGCTCCATGACAGAGCAATAATGATGCCCTTTTAAGATTAGAGTTAACTGTGTCTGACTTGAACGTTCAAGTTTCATCTGAGACGATAAGGTTTTTTTTTTTTTAAATATTTTATTTATTTATTTATTTATTTATTTATTTATTTATTTATTTATTATATGAGTACACTGTAGCTGTCTTCAGACACACCAGAAGAGGGCATCAGATCTCATTACAGATGGTTGTGAGCCACCATGTGGTTGCTGGGATTTGAACTCAGGACCTCGGGAAGAGCAGTCGGTGCTCTTAACCACTGAGCCATCTCTCCAGCCCCGACGATAAGGTTCTTAAGGGTTGCTTAGAGACTATTTTTTTCAAAGTTCAAAAGATATTTGTTTATTGTTAGTGTATTATCAATCCAAATATCAGTTCTTATGACCTCATGAATATCGTTTAATAACACAGAAAAAAACAATTATTCGAAGATGACATTCACTGATTCTTTTTTATTTTTATTTTTCCCTTTCCCCTTTCCCCCCACCTCTCTCACATCCCCTCTCTCCTCTCCCTGCTTCTATGAGGACGCTCCCACTCACCCACCCACTCCAACCTCAACGTCTGGCATTCAACATTGGAGAAACGAGCCTTCACAGGACCAAGGGTGTTTCCTCCTATTGATGCTGGACAATGCCATCCTCTGCTACATATGTGGCTGGAGTCATGGGTCCCTCTATGTATACTCATTTGTTGGTGGTTTAGTCCCTGGAAGCTCTGGTAGGGTCTGGTTGTTGATATTGTGGTTCTTCCTATGGTGTTGCAAATCCCTTCGGCTCCTTCAGTCTTTTCTCTAACACCTCCATTGGGGTCCCCTTGTTCAGTTCAATGGTTGGCTGCAAGCATCCTCATCTGTATCAGTAGGGCTCTGGCATAGCCTCTTATATCTGGCTCCTGTCAACAAGCACTTCTTGGCATCAGCAATAGTGACTGGGTTTGGATGTCTGGGTGGGGCAGTCTCTGGATGACCTTTCCTTCTGTCCCTGCTCCATTCTTTGTCCCTCAATTTTCTCCCGTGAGTATTTTGTTCCCCTTCTAAGAAGGAATGAAGCATCCACATTTTGGTCTTCCTTCTTCTTGAGCTTCATAGGATCTGTGAATTTTTTCTTATGTATTCCAAGCTTTTGGGCTAATATCCACTTATCAGTGAGTGCATACCATGTATGTTCTTTTGTGACTGGGTTACCTCACTCAGGATGATATTGTCTAGTTCCATCCATTTGCCTAAGAATTTCATGTAGTCATTGTTTTTGATAGCTGAGTAGTACTCCATTGTGTAGATGTACCACATTTTCTGTATCCATTCCTCTGTCGAAGAGCATCTGGGTTCTTTGCAGCTTCTGGCTACTATAAGTAAAGCTGCTATGAACATAGTGGAGCATGTGTCCTTGTTATATGCTGGAGCACCTTTTGGGTGTATTCCCAGGAGTGGTATAGCTGGGTCCTCAGGTAGTACTATGAGACTAAGAACTTTCTTTTGAGATTGAAAAGCCACAGTAGAGGATGTTAATGTGGTAACTGCAAATGGTTGATCCGCATCCTGGCCTTGATGTTGGACATGCCACATCCTTCAGTGAACAAATGGAGCCATCACAAAGACACGTCAGCTTAGGCTTTAAGAAAATGGATTCACTTCCGTTTCACAAATTCAACATTTTAAATATTATTCATTCTTTATTCGGCATTATGTAATTACTAGAAATGAGAATTCAGAACAGGAAACTGTGAGATACAGTCCAAAGTTTTTGGATATGCTTAAGAATATAGAATTCCAATTCTGAAGAATATTCAGGTCTAACTCTACATATTAAGGGTCATCTACATACACATTTACACGACACCTTCAAGGATAGAACTGCCTTTCCCATGGAAGAGTGAGCTCCTAGCACTGAACCTTGATCTTTCTGCCACAGCACCTGGTCCCTTCGAGAACATGTGATAACATCATCACCTTCACTTTTATGCCATTAAGTCCTGTGCTTCTGGGAAGTGAAGAGAATCAGATGGTTTATTATCCTACAGAAAACAATCAGATATTCCATTTTCTGTGAAATTGAGAGAACTCTCAAGCCTATGGTGTTCTTAGATGCAAATAGCAAATGGATCCTGAATCAAAAGGTAAAAAGTGTGTTTGAAACTACTATGTTACAGCTTCCTAAATCACCAGAAACTATGGAAATGCAGAGTAGGACAGTCAGGGAGAGGCAATTTAGGCAGGCAGCTAGGAGCAAAAGGGACGTCAGTTACAGAGCACATGGGTGACTCATGTGTACTGAAGCCGCACCAGGCCTGAGCAACAGGAAAGCAAATGAGGAACTTGTGTCTGGCCTCTCAGCTTCATCCATGCAAGGCAGACTCTGCTAATGGACTTGTTCACATATGGAAAAGGGACTAGATCCAGGGACACACCCAGCTAACTGAAAGACAGAAGGAAAGAGAAGAAAATAAAAGAGAAAAAATACAGAGCCATGGGTAGAAACTCATAGGTAGATAAACATGGTTGGATGATAGATGATAGACAGACATACAGACAGACAGATGATATATACAGGTGATAGATGATAAATAATATGTACTTAGAGGATTGATTAATGATAGACAGATATAGATAAATGACAAATGATAGATAGATAGATAGATAGATAGATAGATAGATAGATAGATAGAAGACAATAGATCTTTTTTCCAAAGCAACTATTTCAGAAAATTAAATGCATTCATGTCTGCAAAAAATTAAGCCAAAATGATCATGGTACATTATCCAACTTAATATCAATAATAGTGTAAAAAGCCCATTTTAATAAATCATACGAAGACTCATCTAAGATTTTCCTTGGATAATGGAAAATAAGTAATGTGCACATTTAAACTTTGTTGTTTTCTGAGTCTCACTCAGTAGCCTAAGTTGACCTCAAGTGCACAGTCCTCTAGCCTTAGCTTCCTGAATGCTGGCATTACAGACTCATGACAGCATGCCCTGATTTGTGGAATAGTTTTTTCTAAACTAATGGTGTGACGGCCTCTTTAATCCTCCCTGTGATTTTAAACCAAACCACAAGTGTTCCAAGACCTTCCAAGGAAGTACATCCAGCTTGCTTCTCACACATTCAACAAAGTGAAGCTTTTTGCGTGATAATTTTACTTATGTAATTGTTTTGTAAACACAATTATTTCTACTTCTTACATACATATGCACAAGTAAACTTAATTTTATTTCTTTAAGGAAGTCACACAGTTGATGCAGAACACTAGCACCTCAAAACACCTCTTTCCTCTTTCCAATCCCTGTGTTTGCTTCCTGGTGAGCCTTACTGCTATCAACCTGAGGCTCCCTGTAGCCTCCTGCTGTCAACCTGGGGCTCCCTGTACTTCCTCAGCTCTTGCACCTGCTGGGCTAATTTATAATATTTAGATTTATTGGCAAGTTTTCCTTCCTTTCTCCTAAAATACCCAAACCTCTATATCCCTTAATTTTGCAAGTTGGTTCTGTGTCTAACTATAATCTATAACTGGAGAGAGCATCAGATTTGGACAACTAGTCTGATGAGCAGTTCTGAAACTGGTGGCCCTATTTTGATTTACTACAGAACATGTATAGGGCATGTGTATAAACCCTATGTTTACAGATAGATAGATAGATAGATAGATAGATAGATAGATAGATAGATAGATAGATGATAGATAGATAGATGATAGATAGATAGATAGACACAGTGATAGAGAAACAGATGACAGCTAATAGATGATAATAGATCAAAGATAGATTGATAAATGATAGACAACCATATGGTAGATAGATAGATAGATAGATAGATAGATAGATAGATAGATAGATAGACAGACAGACAGACAGACAGACAGACAGATAGGAGGTGATAGATAAATCTCTTTCCCAAAACAATTACAGAAAGTTAAATGCACCCATGTTTGCAAGAATTAAGCCAAAATGATCATGATTTAACAAAGAAGAAACATTTGCAGATGTGGGCCTGGCATCATAAAGAATGCAAGCTATGCTTTTTTAGCAGAGAAAACTCACAGCACAACTAAGACTACCTTTGGCATCTCTTTGGGCAGGGATAAAGAGTCCTCTGAGTATTGATTGCTTTCCTCATCACCGTGACAAAATACTGGCAGAAGCAACTTCAGAGAAGGATCTATGTTATAAGGTAGCAACAAAATAATTTTATGGTTGAGAGTCACCACAGCACGAGGCACTGCACTAAAGGGTCACAGCATGAGGGAGGTTGGGAACCACTGAACACCTCATTCCAAGCCAAGAGTTTTAGAACTGAATGTGGACAGCCTTGGATATCAGGCAACCTTCCAGAACATGGGGATAAGTAAGACCCACATGGGTCTCCTTCCATTGGGCTCCCTGTTACACTTCTCACTAGTCTCATGACTTACCAAAACCAGGCAGTCAACCCAGCCACGGTGGCCTTCCCTGTCTCTTCACTGTTTCTGACAGAAGTTTTGAGTAAAGGTTTTTTTGTTGTTTTGTTTTCCTCTCCAAATTAAGCCATGTCCTCCTGCTAAACTCCTGTTTCCATGACTGCCAGGCTGCCACAAGGTGGAAGAGAAAGCAGCTTGGCACTTCTGAAATCTTCACACATCTGCCAAAGGCCTTTGGTCAGCGTCCAGATTTCTAAAGTGGCTGGTTTTGATACCATTGTCCCACTGTATCACAGCCTTTTGAGTAGAAGAGGTGCTATTCTCCACACTTCCTGGATTGTTTGTTCCAAAGGCCCCATTTCCTGGTTTCTAAACATGAGCCATTGCTGCCCTCTAACCTTCAATGGTATTCTCTAGCAACAGGAAGCAACAGGGACGCTCTCTGCGGAATTTGACCTTGGACCTACTTTAAGGAGCCCCTTCATAGCCCTTTTGAAATGCCCGCCCCCTCGCTCACATGGTGATATTAACTGAAAAGTGATCTTCCTTGACAGTTACAGAACCCAGAACCTCTGGTTGGCCTTGTTACATCCGTCTCACCTTCACATCTATCAACATGTCTGTTGAAAAGGAGCTACCGGAGCAGATCCAGGAGGCCAGGGTCCATTGTGATGTTCAGAGGAGAGAAAGGAGATACATGCTTCGTGAGATGAAAACCCCACAGAGCATGCAGGCATTCTTCTCTGCCTTTCCTTAACTTCTCTGGAGAAGCCTTTTGTAACCTTGATCCAACCTGAGGATGAAGCTCTGTGGGAATCTCTGTACGATGGCCAACCCTGGTATATTTATCATCCTGGTTATTTACTCTGATCACCTGACTATTCCCCCTTGAACTGTGTGCCATACCATAGTTCTGCTGATTTCCAGAGAAGAAGGGAGCCAGTGCCTCCAGAAGGCTCAGACTGAAGATAGAGAAAGGTTTAAGCAATGCCCCCCACCCTTTGGACTTGCTTGTTTTCGACTCTTTAGAGAGTATCTAGGTAATGAAAGAAAAGAGAATTGCCTAAACCTATATTTGTACAGAATGAAAAAAGAGTTCAAATGCATATATTAAAATATCCATCCATCAAGATGCAAATTGCTATAGCGATTGCAGATTATTCTACCCACAGAAGAAAACTCACCTATTATTATTACTCATAGGCTGCACTGATTCACTTTAAATATTTATAAAGATTTTTTACACCTCATCAAAATGTAAACCTACCATTATGAAACCTTTTCATAGCTCTTCTTTCTCTGACTAAGAAAATACTCCTGTTTGCGATACTGACTCATTAAAAACTGACTTGGGTGCTACTAAGGAACAAACCAACTGGATCTCTTTCCTCATCTGACCTACTGCACACTCCCACTATAATATGCAATACATTGCAAATTGTCACGAGCTGCTTAAACTCACCATCAAGCTGGCTTTGAAAGAAGGATAAGACCCACCCCAACCCCAGCCCCATTTCAGATTTAAGCATGGTTGCTTCTTAGTGTCCTCTAAAGTCCCTTGTCCAATGACAAGGACCAGCTCCCTGGCTTTGTAATGAAAAAAAGTATCCAACAGTATTAAAAACATTGTGTGCCTGAGAACAGCTAAAGGGAGAAGCCCTTTCCAACAGATTACTCTTGTTTACCCCATGGTATAAAAATGCCTGTGGTGGAAATGCAAATCAAAACAACCCTGAGATTTCACCTCACACCAGTGAGAATGGCTAAGATCAAAACTCAGGTGACAGCAAATGCTGGCGAGGATGCGGAGAAAGAGGAACACTCCTCCATTGTTGGTGGGGTTGCAGACTGGTACAACCATTCTGGAAATCAGTCTGGAGGTTTCTCAGAAAATTGGACATTGAACTGCCTGAGGATCCAGCTATACCTCTCTTGGGCATATACCCAAAAGATGCCCCAACATATAAAAAAGACACGTGCTCGCTATGTTCATCGTAGCCTTATTTATAATAGCCAGAAGCTGGAAAGAACCCAGATGCCCTTCAACAGAGGAATGGATACAGAAAATGTGGTACATCTACACAATGGAATATTACTCAGCTATCAAAAACAACGACTTTTATGAAATGAAGTGAGGTAAATGGTTGGACCTGGAAAATATCATCCTGAGTGAGCTAACCCAATCACAGAAAGACATACATGGTATGCACTCACTGATAAGTGGCTATTAGCCCAAATGCTTGAATTACCCTAGTTGCCTAGAACAAATGAAACTCAAGACGGATGATCAAAATGTGAAGGCTTCACTCCTTCTTTAAAAGGGGAACAAGAATACACTTGGCAGGGAAGAGAGAGGCAAAAGATTAAAACAGAGACTGAAGGAACACCCATTCAGAGCCTGCCCCACATGTGGCCCATACATATACAGCCACCCAATTAGACAAGATGGATGAAGCAAAGAAGTGCAGACCGACAGGAGCCGGATGTAGATCGCTCCTGAGAGACACAGCCAGAATACAGCAAATACAGAGGCGAATGCCAGCAGCAAACCACTGAACTGAGAATAGGACCCCCGTTGAAGGAATCAGAGAAAGAACTGGAAGAGATTGAAGGGGCTCGAGACCCCATATGTACAACAATGCCAAGCAACCAGAGCTTCCAGGGACTAAGCCACTACCTAAAGACTATACATGGACTGACCCTGGACTCTGACCTCATAGGTAGAAATGAATATCCTAGTAAGAGCACCAGTGGAAGGGGAAGCCCTGGGTCCTGCTAAGACTGAACCCCCAGTGAACGAGATTGTTGGGGGGAGGGCGGCAATGGGGGGAGGAAGGGGAGACGGAGGGATTAGGGGGATGTTTGCCTGGAAACCGGGAAAGGAATAACACTCAAAATGTACATAAGAAATACTCAAGTTAATAAAAAAAAAAAAAAAAAATGCCTGTGGTGGGAGCAAAAAACCAGAAGCTTGTCCATGGAGAGACTCCAGGACGAGGACTCCAGAATGACTGTGTCTTCCCCAGTAGATTTTAGGCCCACTTTGATGAGGTCTCCTTTGTCTCCTAGCCAGGCTACTCTGGTCCTCTCGGATGAATGGTATAAACACTACCTTTTGTGATATTTTATTGTCTATCATCCTCATATTTGTTCTCTTTCTTTCTCTTACCACATGGATCAAACTCAACCATTTGAAACTGAAAGTAGGGCTGCCTAAGATGATTCCCTGGACTGGACTGGCTGCACACCCCACAAACGCAACTGCATGATATCATTTCTTTCAGAGACTACAAACTGGCAATATTTGAATTTTTTTTAAAGATTCTAGGTCTTAAATACAGAGGCGAATGCTAGCAGCAAACCATTGAATTGAGAATGGGGTCCCTGTTGGAGGAATTAGAGAAAGGATTGAAGAAGCTGAAGGGGCTCGAAACCCCATAAGAACAACAATACCAACCAACCAGAGCTCCCAGGGACTAAACCACCATCCAAAGACTACACGCAGACAGACCCATGGCTCCAGCTGCGTGTGTAGCAGAGGATGGCCTTGTTGGGCACCAATGGGAAGAAAAGCCCTTGGTCCTGCCAAGGTTGGATCCCCCAGTGTAGGGAAATGTCAGGGTGGGTAGGAAGGAAGGGGAGATAGTTGGGGAGGGGGAATGGATAGGGGCCTATGGACGGGAAACCACGAAAGGTTTGAAATGTAAATTAAAAATATCCAATAAAAAATATTCTAGGTCTTGTATCTTTAAAACTGTTTATCTAAAAATTAAAGGTACACATATTTCATATAAAATACAAATACCTTTCTTTATGTGAAATAAAAATTGATGATTTCAAATCTAACAGTGACAACATTTTAGGCAGGGCAAGATATCTAATGCATTGCAATTCTCACCCATCCATTGTCTCCCTGATACCAAGAATGGAGATCCACTACCATCAATATTTCTTTCCTTTCCTTCTGTCACAGATACATATTCATCTGTAAAAATGTCTTTATTAAAAATGAGAAGTGGGCCAACAAGATGGCTCAATGATTAAAGGTGCTTGCGGGCAAGCCTGAGCTCAATCTCTGGGACCCATATGGTAGAAAAAGAGAACCCACTCCTGCAAGTCCTCTGACCTCCATACTCTTCCTGTAGCCCATGAAAGCCACACACAAGCACACAAAAATAAATAAATGAAGACTTTTTTAATGGAATGAAAATAGAAACTCAGAGGTTATCCTCTCCCAGTTTTCTCTCCCATTAACTACCCTTCTCCCTCATCGGTGCTACCTATCCAGCTCCTCTTGGGACTTAGGAAACAATACCTCAAATCGTGGGTCCTCAGCAGTTGATTTGAAGTAAAGAAAGCCTCACAATCAAGATCTCTCTTTTTTTCTCCTCTCTTCTTGTCTCTCCACCCCACCCCATTCTCTCTCTCAGAGCACAGGAGAAGAAAGACCCCATTTGTGGTGGCTTAGTCAAACCACCATAGTCCTCAATTGATATCATCATTTGTGGAGGCTTAGGAAGTGTGGCATTATTGGAGGAAGTATGTCATTGAGAGCAGGCTTCGACATTTCAATCTGCCCTCACCCTCTCTTTGCTTTGTGATAGGGATTTAAAGTGTAAGCCATCAGCTTTCTGTTCCAGCTGCCAAGCCTTTGTTCTACCAACACAGATAACCCTCTGGAACCATAAACCTAAATAAACTTTCTTCTTTAAGTTGCCTTCGTCATGGTGTTTTGTGACTGCAACAGAAAAGTTACAGATACACCTATAAATGATGACTTACTGTGACTTTCAACTCAGAAATGTCTTTGTTAACACTCAGAGTCTTAACTGAGTAGAAAAGAGTTGCGGGATATTTGATCAGACTATGAACTCGTGGCTTAGCCTTAGCACACACCTTTAATCCAAGAACTTTCTGTTTATTGTAAACAAGATTGAATAAGGCAACCGTAGGTCAAGAGGTAATGCAAGCAAACCAGTTGACAGAGAGTGGACATAGGGAAAAACCAGAGAGTGAGAAAAAGTCAGGAGGATGGACAGAGAGACACACAGGAAATAAGAAGGAGGGACAGTCAGCCTGGAAGGGTTTTTAAGACTGTGAAGAAGGAAAGGGAGCTTTTTCCTTCTTGGACATCAGCTGAGGAGGTAGGTCTGCCTCTCTGAGCTAGTAGGCTTTTGCCCCAACATCTGTCTCCTGAGTCTTCATTTTGTAAAATCAAATGATTGGGACTTTGCTTAAAAACAACAGAAAAGCACTATATCTATCCTGTAACATCTGTCTGCTGAACCAGAAAAGGAACAAAAATGGAAATTCAGCAGCTCTCAGAAGATGTCTAGGAACTGGATACCATTTCACTCTGTCCAATACAAACCCAAGCACCTTCTTGACCCCATCCTTAGTGTCTCAGATTGGAAAAAAAAATCAATCACTTTGAATCACACACATCCTTTTACTTCTGTTATGTAGGTGCAAATCTCTGTTCCAAGCCTCAGTTTCCACCCAAGGTCTTACATAACTAAGTAAGCTCTTCCAGAAGTAAGTGTTGTGAACCTGTTCCCATAATCTCATCAAACAGGGAATTTAATCCAAATGAAACAAAACTACAACTGATGTTTCAGTCAGAGCCCAGAGGAACATTGCTTCAGGCTGTTGTCTACTCTTTGTGCCCACTCATTTCCCTTAAAGATCCTACAATATAAATTGCTATGGTCCCCATTTTCCTCTCCCTTGTCGAGATAGAGCATGAGATACTAAATCATGTTACCACGGTCTCTCTTTCCTAGGGTGCCTTGTGCACATAATGATCTTGTATGTATTTTCTTCTGGTCATCTACTGTCAGTTTATTCCAGAATTTAGTTATAAAATTTCCAGAAGAAGAGGGAAACAGGTTGGCAAGGTGGCTAAGTAGTTGCCACACAACCCTGATAATCTGAGTTCAGTCTCCAGAGTGTATGCAAAATAACCTAAAAGCAGTGGCTCTAGAAACACAGCCCTAACACTTCTGTGTGAGATATGGAGTTGATGAGACTGTAGTATTACTCTCATAATACAGTACAGAATTAGTCATGGTACAGCAACAGAAACAAGGGAGACCCTGTCGTAAATACAAGGTGTGAGAAAGGTAGGTTGACTCTATGACAGGCTTCAATTGGCAGTTCAGGAGACGAGGCCTAAACCTCTGTTTCCAAGAACTAGGCAATTCCAGACAACTCCAGGCCTCAGAAGCTGCCCCACAATCTGACTGAAGCAAGGACAATGGGTCAGCAACAGTTTCCAGACTTCCTCAGCTACTTCCTCAGCAAGTTTCCAAGCCTCCCCAGCAAAAGTTTCCAGCCCCCACACTCCAGTAATGGAATGTTCGTAGAGATGAACCCAACAGATTAAGATAGAGGTCACCTACCCCAGATTCCTCCAATGTGCTTTAAATAAGGCCTGCAAACTCATTTAGAGTCCTAGGGAGCCTCACCTCTAGGATCATAAGCACATGTCAACACATGAAGCTTTATTACATGGATCCTTGGGGTCAAACTTGATTCCCTACATTAGCAAAGAAAACACTTTACTGACTAAGGCATCTACACAATCCATGAGTCCTATTATTTATATCAAATTGTAACAATAATAATGATGCTGTCACTGTGTTTTCATGCCACCTAATGTTGAGTCATTTCTATTTTACAAATGTCTTTGTAAAACTATTCTTGGGACTAAAGGGAAAACTAGAACAGTGGCTAAATACACTTGTTGCTCTTGCAGAAGGCCTGGGTTCAATTTCCAACAGCCGCAATGGTAGCTCACTACCATCTATAACTCCAAGTCAAGGGGATACAGTGCCGGTTTCTGACCTCTGCGGGTACCAGGCATGCATACAGTGCACAGACATACATGCAGCCAAAACACTCATATACATAAAAATGAATCTTTTAAAAGATTTTATTATATATATAATATATGCACTTATATATTATATACTTTCCTTCTCCCCACCCCCCCCCACTTACCCAGTACTGTAACATAAAAAAAAAAAAAAGACACTCTTCATTGAGTGGAACACTAGCTGTTGGGTTCAACGATTGATTGCAGGAAAAGCAACTATGCAAATGTCAGTCCCGAGACTTCCTAATTGTTAATCTTCCATCAGTTTCCAAAGCCTAAAATAGCTAATGGTCTTCAGATAGCACTGAAGTGCAGACCAAGGACTCACTAGTCTTGTTCTTTAATTAAAAGGGAGATAATGTTTAACTTGTAAGAAAACAATGTGTTGATCTGATGAACTACAGAAACTGGCCTCAGAGACAAAGTCAACTGTCAACACAAGGACTTCAAAGAAGAGAACAGAGAACAGAAGCCCTGGCTGAGAAGACCCCTTCAGTCATGTGATCTTCCCATACACTGTCTCCTGCATTCTTTTTCCTCTCCATAAAAGTGCTTTTTTTGTTCCTGCATCCCTTGAAATAGTCCTTCTTTAGGGGCCAATAACTTTTCTTCTGGAAGGCAGGCAGCCCTTAAATAAACCTGTTTTCCATCCCACAGCTCTGCCACTTGAGTGTGGGTTCTCAAGAGGTGAGTACACAGATGAGTCTAGTAAAGACAGCAAATGCGGGCTGTTGAGAATGCTCAGTGGTTAGGGTGCTCACTGTGCAACCATGGAGACCTGGGTTTGACTCTAAAATGATCCACATAAGATAGTTATTGACAATCATTCTAGTTAAGTCAATTAAAAATTTTGGAGAATTACTTCTACCAGAGACCCTAGGCATGGTGTGAATCAAGGGAGAACTGAAAGTGTCTAATGTCTACCTCCATCTGATGGCTTATCTACTACAGGCCCATTTCTCATCTGACTAGGGTCAAAGGCAGCAGTCCCTGCCACCGGACTCCTAGCATCATTGGACAGCATAGCATGGTGACAAGCAGGTATCTACAGCCCACCTGTGCCAGAGACTGGAGGGCAGGTCAGTGGGTGGCATAGTTGTCTTCTTCCTCCCACACTGCACTGCCTGGGTTTGATTTGATTTTATGAGTCCTATGCATAAAATAGCTTTGGCCACCAAGCCAGGCACCAAGCTAGGATAAACAAAAGACAACCATCTGCTCTGCCCCGACTGATATAAGAACACCACCACCACCAAGGTGACTCTTTGCCCATTGTCAGGAGAAAGATGATCTTTTAAACTGGGCAACAAGACAATCAGCCTTCTGTGGTGGTTTTAATAAGAATGGCCTCCATTGTTTCAGATATTTGAGTGCTTGTTCACCAGGGGCACCATTTAATAGGATTAGGAGGTATGGCTATGTTAAAGTAAATGTAACACCAGGGGTGAGCTTTGGGGGCTAAAGAGTCCATGCCATACCCAGTCAGTCTCTCTCTTTTTCTCTCTCTCTCTCTCTCTCTCTCTCTCTCTCTCTCTCTCTCTCTCTCCCTCTCTCTCTCCTTATGGATCATTATGGATCAGGATGTAACTTTTAGCTACTGCTCCAAGTCCATGATAATGGACTAAACCTCTGAGGCTGTAACCAAGCCCCCATTTAAATGCTTTCTTTCATAAGAAAAGACACCTTGGTCATGGTATCTCTTTCACAGTTATACAATGGTGACTAAGATACCCTCCAAACATAATCTCAAAGGGGTGAACCTTATAAAAGGTAAGTCTTGTTTTAAGAAGGGCCAGGGGTAAAAGCTTGAAGCAATTTTCACTGGTTTTCAAAATTAATTTAGAGAGGGTGGACTTAATAGTCCAGTTCACGTGTTCAACCTTTCTAGAACTCTGAGGTTCATAGGTGCAGTGGAGCGTCCAGATTGTAATTAAGGCCTTACTGACCATTTGAGCTGTGGACAAAATGAAGGCAGGTTCATTATCTGATCCAATAGCAGCCTGCACCTAAGAATAACCTGTCTCTTAACCACTGCCACAGCAGTCTCCCTCTGGATAACAACAACTTCCACCAATCCTGAGAAGACGTCCACAAACACTAACAGATAATTATACCCAATGTGAGGGGGCCTCATCTCTATGAAATTGACTTCTTTGTTTCTCAACATCGGCTAGTCCCCTCACAGGAATGGTGGGGACTCATTGTACCGCTTGCCTTGAGTTGACTTGTATGCAAGAGAGACATTTAGAGGCAGCCTGCCACCTCTCAGAGATGCAGAATCTGGCACCTAGAATATAGTAACTCAGTTAACCTGATGCCATCCAGATGGGTAGTCTGGAGCAGTTGGCACACCAAAAGGCATCCAATTCTTGAGGATAATTCTTGAGTTGGATCCTGGGAGCTGGCCTTATTCTCATCTTTCTGGGAATAGGTGGGTTGGGGAAGGAACTGTGTGTATCAGGAAAAGCAATGGGCAAGACAGAAGGGGTTCAACAAGCATCACTGCTGACTTTCAGGCTGCCTGATCTTCCCTCCAATTTCCTTGCCTTCAGATGTGTTGCTATGTGATGTCCCTTGACTAGAACTCCTTGAGGAAGGAGACCACTGTAAGGAGAGTAAGAATTTTTTTTCTGTTTCTAACATACTTTACAGCAATCAATAGGTCTCTATCTTTATAAAAATGTCATGAGCATGAAGGGTAGCAAAAGTATACCTACAGGCTGTATAAGTTTATCTATCTGTCCTTTCCCTAACATAAGGCTTGATTGAGAGCCGTCAACTCTGCCTTCTCGGCCAATGAGCCATATGGCAAGGCTTGTACCATATGGTAGTGCCCACGGTGGCCCACAGTATAGTTAATGCTGCTACAGTTTTCCTCACTATGTTGATGACCAGGCCATTTCTATTGGTGAACAGATTGGCCTCTGCTTCAGGCAAGGGAGTGTCCTGGAGATCTGGGCAACTGGCCTGAGAAATGTCCAGCAAGTCCTCACAGTCATGAAAGGAGACCTCAGGATTGTCATCAAGCATCAATGTCACAGAGTAGAGACTTTGTATAGCAGCAGAAGTGACACAGCATTGATGAAACAACAGACTGTGATACTGAGTGACTTTTTTGGACATTTGGCATCTATTGGCCATCTGTCCATCTTATGATGGTTTTAACAGCATGAAAAACCATTAAATTCAGATTCTGGCCCTGGGTAAGTTTGTCAGCTTCCTTTCCCAAAGCAGAGAGAGAGTTTCTACTCCACTCCACCCCCTAAAAAGAATTTCCCTAATCTCCAGGAGATCCCAAATCCCATGGGCCTATTTCCCTTTGCCCAGAATCAAAACTGATTCAGTATGTGGACTTACTTCCTAGGAGTGTTAGAAGGACGCTGGGTCTATATAGGGAATATAGCAGTCACTAGAGACATCTCCAAAGTCAGTGAGAGAGTGAGATCCCGGAATGTTTGTCAGGCAGCATCTCCCTGTAACCTCTCCCAGCCTGTCAAAGCCAAGAATGAGGCTGAGTCCCACAGATCAAGGGAGATCTCGCTGGGGCCTCCAGTTAAATGATTCAGCCAATCACTGGCAACCACATTGATAAAGCCAATTAAAAGTTTTAAGTTCTTTTTATTAATAGTCAGACCAAGAGTGGACTTGTGGCTCTGAAAAGTCTCTTGGTATCCAAACTCTGGAGTACAGAGTTTTTAAAGGCAAAACCCACAAAGACCATAATTTATACCAAAATTAGATGAGAGCCAGAGTAACTTTGAAATGCTCATTTCTGATAGAATATATCAGTTATTTTAGATAATAGCTTACCAGATATTTTAAAAAGCATATCTTTTCGAATTATTTTAGTTTATATTAATTTTTTTGGTTAATGCATCCAGACATGTCCAAGGCCATGGAAATCTCAAATACGTTACTAAGGTAGACATAACTATTGTACAGAGAAGAGTAGAGAGCTGAGAACTATATAAGTACAAACAAAATGGAGTCAAAACAAAACCTTTGTCATTTTAACTCCAGCACCTATGTAACAAATGGGACGTTTCTTTTCATGCATGGGTACAATACCTATATCACTGGGGAAGGTGAAGGCAAATGGGTTGCTGGGGCTTGCTGGCTGCCAGGTTAGGGAGAAAAAAGTGAACTCCAGGTTCAGAGAGATATTTTGTCTCTGATCCCCCCAAGACAGAGTGGGGCTGGAGAGATGGAGCAGTGGTTAAGAGCTCTGGATGTTCTTCCAGAGCTCCTGACTTTGAGCTCCACAATCACATGGTAGCTCACAACCATCTAAAATGGGATCTGATGCCCTCTTCTGGCATGCATGTGTGTATGCATATAAAATATATAAATAAATATTTCATGCAGTGGCAAGGACAAGAGAGAGATGCCCTCCTCACCCCTTGCCACTCATGGCAGGCAGGAGAGCTGGCCCCTAGGTCATGAGAGCAGGAAAGTTGGCCCTGCCCCTCACCAGCTGCATCACTCAGGAGAGCTAGCCCAAACCCTCACCTGCTGCAGCAATGGGTGAGCTAGTCAGGGCAGTGCTAGTATCTCACCCTGGTGAAATGGATGCTGGAGAACTGGCAGGCTGACCTGCTCAGCTACCTCCCAGACCCAGATCCAGGGCTTTGAGTTGGCTCACACCAACATCTACTCCATCTATGAATTGCTGAAGAGCGTGAAGGAGCTGGTCTTACAGATCCAAAGCTGCAGGATCTCCATGACACAGGGCAACAACAGAATATCCTAGAGGAGTCCCGGTGAGGATCCAGTATTGATGGTGTAGCAGAAGCGAATGAACATTTGCAAGGAAAGAAGTGTAGACAAAGGGTATACTGTAGGACTCACACACTACAGCTTCTACAAGACGTTTGTTTAGTGGAGAGATTACAAAGGCAGAGGACAGGGAGACAAGTGGGATTGGGGTGCATGATGTGAGATTCACAATGAATAAATAAAATGTTAAATTAAAAAAAAAAGGAGAGTGATAAGAGACATCTGATGCCCTCTGCTGGCTTTCACATATATGCATGAATACACGGGTGTATATACCCACATCTACAGGTGTACACACAATACGCACACATGACAAATGTACTGATACTTCCCTGAAGTTTTATGAGACATTCTAACAAAGTATGGAACCTGATGAAAGAGCATAGAAATCCCTGACTCATAGGTGGTCGGTAAGAAGGAGGAGGCACCCAGATGAGGTTGACATTCGATTAGGGATAGCGCTGTAGTACTGAGCCTTAACCTACGAGTTATAGGTCTCTGTCAGAAAGGGATTAAGTCAGGAGACACCCAGCTGATGTCTGCCATATGCTCGGCCTGTGTGGAGAAGCATCCACGACCTGGTTACAAGTGCTCTTTGCTGAAAGCAGGGTAGGAGCCTGTCAGTTAGTGCATCCCAGCCAGAGAGCAGTGACTGCTTTGTACACAGTCGCTGTTTCCATGAAAACAAAAGCAATGGCTGCCAGCACTGTCCGGTACTTGTGGGACTGGCTGTCAAGTATAGAAATGGCCCATCTCCAGAATACATTCATAAAACCATTAACAGCAATTAAAATGTAACCGTGAATGAAGCAATCATCTAGTAACGTGCCACCAGCTAATGAGTTAACACAGACTGTAATTTGCCTAAACACCTTATAACTTAAGTTTTTACCTGTTTTAAGTATTTGTTGTTTGATAACTTCATAAGTATGTGCCATGTATCTTGGTAATAACCAGCTCTTGTTCTCTCCTCCCCTCCCTACGTACCCTCCTCCTACCTCTACATCTTCTGTTAGTTTTTTAACTCACTGAGTCCGATTACTGCGGTGCACACAAAAACGGGCGTGTGAGCATCCACCAGGCACCATGCTGAAGAAAATTAACTCTACTTTGCGCATCGGCTATCAACTGCCAGTAGAGGTGGCTGCTTTTCATGAGCCGCACCGCCCATCTATGCTGAAATGCAGGTCCCATACCCATGCCACTGTGAATTTACAAGTGCAATGACCACATTCTATCCAGAAGACAACATTTTACAGCATTCTTCCTTATCCTGTAGCTCTTATATTCTCTCTGGATCCCCATCAGCAACGTCTCCTGAACTTTGAGGCATTAACAGAGAGAGTTTCATTTAGGCTAAGCACTCCATAATCGTTCATTCCTTTCTTTTACCAGTTACTAAGCATTATCTGCTTCCCAAAGAAAATGAAGCCTCTCTGACCAAGACTGAAAGCTGACTGAATCTATGGGTAAAACAATAAATGTCCAGAAGGCAATTTGAAAACATTTAGCAAAACACTAGTAGGTTCTTCCCTAGAGTCTGTGAACTCCCCAACCATGGGCTTTTAGCCAGGTTAAAGTACTAGACATGTAACACCTATAAAAGTCAGGTCCTCATTGTACCAATGGGCATATCTTGCCTGACAGGCTGGTGTTGTAGCACATAGGACCCAGCATTGGGTAAGATCAGTGGAGTCTTTTCTCCACCAGAAGCTTGTACAGCACCCCCTAGTGCTGTGGAAAATAACTGACAGGGAGGGAGTTTCTCACTGTTTCAGATTGCTTTCTCTCTGACCTGCAACTAAACCTCACTTTCATTTTTTTTAACTATATAAACTGAATAGGAATTGGTCCTAAAACATGTAACCATTTTCATCAGTTCTTCAAGTTTCCATTATAGTTCTACAAAGATTGGTGCTAAATTTAATTAGAAGCCCCTTAAGCAACTTTCTCTCCCTCTGTTTTGTTCCTCTCCAAAAGAATGCATTTAGAATTAATTTCCCTTCCATGGTCCAAAAAAAAAAAAATCTCTGCTTAAATGGTTAAGGATTTATGTCAGAGTAGGCGCTCACAGGGAAAGAAGACATGAGGCTAATGCAAAGGAATGTGCAAACATCAGTCATAGTATAATGAAGAAGAAAACACCGGCAGATGTTAGCTTCAGATGGCTATAGCCAGCCCTTAAGTACGCTGAGCAGGAAGTACATGGGCATGGACCAGAATACAGTCAGATATAGTATCTGTTCTGGAAACACCTTAAACACTATCCAGCAGAACAGAAAGGTCCTTAGATCTCAGCCATGAAAAGCACTGAAATCTAAACCCACCCAAAGAGCTAGAGCCTTCTGGTTCCCTGTATCCAGTGTTTTGTACTTCAGAATAATTAAATTACATCCTCCAGGGACCTCTCCCCACCCCACCCCCAGCAATGTTAAACTTTGTATGGAATGATTTGCTAAGAACTCATGAAACCAGTGACTTCAAAATGTGTACTTTTTTAATGTGTAGATTTTATTTTTAATGACCAAGCAATGTATGATGCAGCCACACCTTCTCTATGCTCACCACTGTTCAGGGGAAAACAGTTAGGCTCAGAAATGAGACATCTCATAAAGCAAATATGATCCAGGTCATCTTTTCCCTGAAAGCTTAATGGTTCTTATAAGTTCTAGATGCTGTCATGGTAACAGAGGTATTACCATAACCAATTTCAACTTTCAAACAGGGCCACTAAAGAGGGCAGGCACTTGGCAGAGAGCACCACGCTCCTGTTACCATGAAGATTATACAGAGTTCAGAGGCTAACGAGTAGCAAACTTTTGTCACCCTGCCAATGCCTGCCCTGCTCTCAAACTCACTTTACCTTTATTAGATTCATCTTTAATGTTTGAATTAAAGTCCATTAGATGAAAAGACGCAGGACAACTTAGGAAAGAAACTAAGTACGTTCTTCTGCTTTAAAAGTGTTTACTTACAGGGCTGTGGAGATGGCTCAGTGGGTATGAGCACTGGCTGCTCTTCCAGAGGTCCCAGGTTCAATTCCCAGCACCCACATTACAGCTCACAACTATCTGTAAGTCCAATTTCAGGGGATCTGACACCCTCTTCTGGCCTCTGCAAGTACTCTCTGCACATGACACCCACATAATAAAATGCAGACAAAACACAATATAATAAAATAAAAATCTCAATAAATAAAGTGTTTATTAAGGAATCAGTGGTTAAGATGGAATCAGGTTTGGTTCCCAGTACACACGTGGCAGTTCATAACTGCCTGTAACTCCAGTTCCAGCAGATCCAATGCCCTGATCTGGCCCTCCTCCTCAGGCACTGTACACACATGGTATACATACAAATATGTAGGCATGCATATACAGAATAAGTAAATCTTTAAAGTGAGAAGTCAAAAACATAGAAAATCAGACTACTGACAAACATAAACTAGCAACATATATATCTTAGCAGAATGATGAAGGGTTCCAAAAGTAAACCTAAGACAGACCTATTAGACCCAGCAAGATTCGGAGGGCAAATAATGTGTAATATAAGGTAAAAAGCCCGGTCTTTAATCCTGACTTCAACACTCACTGCCTGGGTAACCCTGGCCAATAAGTAACGACCAGATCAGCTGAAAAACTCCTTTCTGCCTTTGGCTCAGTACCCTCTCACCACCCACCCACCCACTCCCACACACACACACACACACACACACACACACACACACACACACACACACACACACACACACACACACACACACCCCTTCACCCTCTCCCTCTCCCTCTCCCTCTCCCTCTCCTTCTCTCACTCTCCCTCCTTCGATATCCTTCCTCCCCTTCCCCCCTCTTTCTCTGTCTTCCTTAATTTCCCCCTTTCCGCTTTCTTCCTTTTCTCAGTGGTGACCTGAACAGCCAGCATCTTGATGAACAGAAGACCTGCAGGTACAAAAGCCTCTCCACCAAGCTTGCTACAGCTGCCACCACTAGAACTCAGAAGTCCCTTGAAGCTAGAGAATGACACAGCGCTTTTACTCACATTCAAAATTTTAACATTATTAACAGAATCATGCTACTCGTTCATTTAGAAAAGCAGATACTGCCGATTTTGCTCAAAGGCCGATTTCCTTTTCTAGAATTCTAATCGAGTAAGTCGTGTATAAGGCATGGTAAGCCGCCCTCTTCTGTTCGTAGACCGGCAGTGCAGGGCAATCAGCGAACCAAGGAACCGTCAGCTCTGAGTAGGGTTTCACATTGTACTGTGAACACAGCAGGATTTTAACATCCAAGAACATTCCTACTGACCTCCAGCCACTGGAATATCCACTTACGCAGAGTGGCTCCTCTTTGCTAGTTACGACGTACCCATTCCTCTTTAGGGTGGCTGACCAGCGACCTCACTGAATCTGCAACAGCATACTCCTCCTGGCGAAGAGGAAAACATTGACCTTGGGCTAGGCTCTATGCCTGATTTCCCTGGGCTACTGAAGGAACTCGTCAAATGTGTAAACAATGTACCTCCCCCTTGTCGCTCCCTTTCTCTTTGTTTTCACACTCATTGCCTAGAAGCTTTGAAAATGAGGCCAAACTGCTAATGTGTTCACACTTCCGCTAACATGGTGCCAGACGCTTGGTCCCGCCATAACTTCCTCTGTGCCTTGGCAGAATACTGGTGTGCACCTGACAGCAGTCCAAAGGGCCGGGCCAGGATGAGGTGCAGGACCAAGCAGTTTATCCCACAGCTACCCTAGGCTGCTGCCAGTTGCATCTGGACAGGAAGGAAATGGAAAGTAAAAGGGAAACTGACACCACTTTAGAGCAAAGTGAAGTTTGGGGCTAACGCTCCAATCAAGACACTGTTTTAAGCTCAGTTGGCTGACTTCTTTCCTCAGTTACTCTCATGTGCTTCTTCCTCTTTCCCCAGAGTCACTGAGGTGTTTTCATAAGGGCTCCTTATTCCTGGGACACGCCTTTCCTGCAACTGTCAACCAACTCTAACGTCTTTCCTACTTCTTCACTATATAAAGCCACTTCACCTAACACCTTAAGACCGTTAACTGTGACAGAAATCAAAACTAATTGCATTCCTTTTAAAAACATATTTTAGTCATCTCCAAATCAAATATCTTTTTAACACTGAAAACCGAACCTTGGATCAGAACGAAGTGCTGGGAAGCTTCTGCTTCCCAGACCAGCCAGCTAGAGATTCCCCAGTTGCTAGACAGACACCTCAACAAGTGGCTACTAGGATAAAGCGAGAGTCCAGAGAACCTCTCAGCACGTAATGTGTTGTATCTACTAAGTGCCCCTGCTTATCGGTTAATTAGAAAGGCATTTAACTTTCACAGCAAGTTTAAAGGAGACTAGGGAGATGGCTCAGTGGGTAAGAATGATGCTCAGTAAGCATAAGGACCTATGTTCAAATCCCCCAGCGCCTATGTACGGCAGCGCATGCCCACAACCCCAACACTGGCAGAGGCAGGCAGATCCAAATGTCGTTCTGTAGTGCAACCAGGCACTCACATGTATGCAACACATACACAGCAGAGGGCATTTATACTCACGTTATAGTTGACACAATGAGATAGATAAAGGCAGTAATTGCCTATCCCCTGCCCAGATACATGTGGGTGGTCTGGACCCAGTGTTCACACCCTGTCTTGTAGCACACCTGCTAGTTGGAGATGGGCTATTGTTATTCACGTATTAGTCCCCCTCCCCATTACTTCTTGAACATCTATTACATGCCACAGTCACCTGGACTGATGACCCAATCATTTATAGCTGCCCATTCACCATCTTCACCCTTCTCACCCTCTGGGAAAGAAATAGAGGGCACGGGAAGATGAACAGAACAGTGTTAAGCCAGCATTAAGAATATTTCAATACTGGGTTGCCTGGCAAACATGAGAACCTGAGTTCAATCCCCAGACTCCATTAAAATACATAGGCCAACCCAAGCTGGGTAGGGTGGCACAGGCCTTTAGTCCCAGCAGAGACCGGTACATCTTAGTGAGTCTGAGGCCAGCCTGATCTATAAAGAGAGTTCCAAGGGGTTGAGGATTTAGCTCAGTGGTAGAGCGCTTGCCTAGGAAGTGCAAGTCCCTGGGTTCGGTCCCCAGCTCCAAAAAAAAAAAAAAAAAAAAAAAAAAGAGAGTTCCAAGGCAGCCAGGGTGGTTACACAAAGAAACCTTGCAAAAAAAAAAAAAAAGGAAGAAAGAAAGGGAGGGAGGAGGGAGGGAGGGGGAGAGAGAGAGAGAGAGAGAGAGAGAGAGAGAGAGAGAGAAAGCCAACCAGTGGCAGGCACTCATGACACTAGCAATGTTGAGACAGAAGGCTGCATTCCCACACCTACACACTCATACAGACAGATGTCGGGGAAGAAATGGTGCAGAAGCACACACAGGCCGAGTGTAGCCAGACCTTGGGCTCCCCAAACAGCAGAATGACCAAGCTGCAAGCCCCATACTCCAATATCTGCTCCTCGGCCTCCTTCACCCTACTTTGGGGTCCCAGAAGATAGCATCTTCAAACACCATGGAACATGGCACTCACCTTGCAAGACATGTGGATGGCTGGGAGGCGTCTTCTAGCACCCAGAGGGAATGAGGAAGTAAAATCGATGTACTCAGTTGATATGTGTAAGACAAGAGTCGTGGCACATGCCAGTGATCCTTTAGCTCTTAGAAGGCACAGGCGGGAGGATAGCAAGTTTGAGGCCAACCTGGGCTACAAGGCAAGATCTTGTAGGTAGAGGGAGGGGTGATTGAGAATATTTCATTTTAGAAATGATGGAAGAGACCTAATATAGTGATACGCACCTAATAATCCTAGCACTTGGACAGCAGAAGTTGAGTTGATCTTTGTATTGGTGAATTTAGCTAAGATGATTTGGCTCCCGGTGGGTTGCACATGCGCATCCACCCAGAAGCAATCTGGATTAGTGACATACACACGCATGCGTACACACACACACACACACACACACACACACACATACCAGTTAATTCTAAAATGCCTTGGCTAGCTCTAGCTCAAAGACTGGGCAGTTCTAATCCTCCCCATGGTGAGCACACATTTCCCTCCTGCAATCCTGGCTTAACGCCCTCTAATTCTATATTTTACCTTTGTTGCCCTGGGTCCTTCTGGGTGGCTTCCTAGTCTTTGCTGCCCAAAATGCCCTGGGCAGCCCTTCCAGGAGCCACATTTCCTTCTCACCAACATTCCTGATGATTTTCCTTCTTCAGCTCTAAATCTGATTCGGCTCCCTCCGAATCCTGGTGATTCTCCCTTTCTCTCTATCCAGCCATTAGCCATTGGTTCTTTATTGACTGATCACACACCAATTGGGGACAAGGACCTTCACCATTTTGAAATGCAGATTCCTGATTAATTCAAAACATTAGAAACAATCCCCAACATCATTTCACCTTTTCTGTCCAAATTTTAAAAAAAAAAAAAAAAAAGCTCTCTCAGGCATATGGCTACGCTGCTTGAGCATAACCATAACAATTATGTAAATTACAAAGTATGATTACATAATTAACATCTAGTCTATAGTATTTGTCAATTAGATAAAGCACTCTACCACCTATCCTAACAATATTGATTTCAAATTTTCTATCAATAGATAAAGATTTATACCAATGACAACCTTAAATCTATATCAATATATAAATAATTCAATATATCAATATATAAATTTTGTGCCGATGTAAGAAAGTATAGCTTCCAGTTTACATCAATTATGAAGATTTTTATCAATGTAAGATTACATTGCTTTTCGAGAATAAAATTAGTAATCCATCCTATTTCCTCCCTGTTCAAAATTATGACCATTTCTAAATTATCCCTTAAAATGAATCTATAATTTGTAAAAAATAACCATAACCAGAAACCCAAACCCAAGGAATCAGGCTGACAACTGTCCATGGCTTCTTCCTGCTGAATGGGAGCAATGAGAAATTCTTCAAAGGGGTGGAAAGGGATAGAAAAATTAGAAAAATTGGTTAGACTTAAGAAAACTAGCTTTAGCATCTATTATCCAGTCTCTGTATGCTTAGAAGGCTCAGGCCTTGACTGAAGTTCTGACTGGATCCGCCTGAAAGGTTGGATGAGGCAAGATCATCTGGAGTCACTGGCAGTTCCTGAAGCTGTTCTGGAAGCAAGTCTCTGGACAGCATTGAGAAGCAGGGAGCTGGAACAGCAGGTCAGTTCAGCATCTCTGAGGATGAATCTTGTCAAAACTGTACATTCTGTAATATATGAATCGCACAACCAACATTTTAGTACCATTAAGTTATTTGTATGGATTGTATAAGGTGTACAGACCAGTAAAGAAGAAAATTTTGTTCTTTGAGCAAGTGAAAGACAACTGTCATTATATGAGTTAATTTTATCAATAACCAATTGTAATAAATCTTCAGTCATGCCATATGAAGGAGGGCACAAAGAATCTTAAGGATTTTGTAACCGAGATTTATTGTCTTGGGCTGGAGAGATGGCTCAGCGGTTAAGAGCACCCGACTACTCTTCCAGAGGTCCTGAGTTCAATTCCCAGCACCACATAGTGGCTCACAACCATCTGTAAAGAGAGATCCGATGCCCTCTTCTGGTGTATCTGAAGACAGCTACAGTGTACTTATATATAATAAATGAATAAAAAAAAGATTTATTGTCTCGTTTTAGCTGAAGTTTTAGCTAGAGACATTTTTATGTCTAAGATAGTTACTGAGCTGTTCCCATGTTGAGGAATCAGCAGAATTAAGTTATCTGTCCTGTTTGATTTTCTCGAAATTTTCTTTTTAGTAGCCAACATCCTCATGGGGTCTTCCCCTGTCATATCTGATCCATATCACTCTGGAAGGGGTCCAAAGCCTTTTCTCTTCTCCTGTCAACACAAATACAGAGCCTCTTTCCCAAAATAGCATGTCCCTGGCTTAGTAACCATTAAAGGTATAGCTTGACCTCTCTCCAAGAAGTATTTTAATATAACCACCAAACTCATAACCACATGCATTTTGATCATTAAAGCAATTAAAGCAGCCTAGACAAATATTAACTGTTGAGACAGTGCTTCTTCACCATCTTCTCCTTTTCAACCTATAATTTAAGTTCAAAAGCCTCAATATTTCATACATCTATGTATGAAATCCTCCCTACTATGGAGATTACTATCTCTGTGGATACATATAGTAGCATGCCCCTTTCTCTTTATATAATTCTCAAGGCCTAAGTTTCTACTATCTGAGAAAGGTTAGTGTCTTAGTTAGGGATTTATTGCTGTGAACATCTAGTACTGGCTCCAACTAGGCAGTTGCCTAGTCTTTGCTGCCCAAGATGCTTCTGGGGAACCCTTTTGGGGGCCGCACTTCTTCTCACCTACATTTCAGATGATTTTCCTTCTGCAATTCTAAATCTGATGTGTCTCCCTCTGAATCCTGGTGATTTTGCTTCTTCTCTTCCAGTTCCTAGCCCATACTGTCTAAAAGTTCCACCCCCCTCCCTCTCTCTCTGCCTAGCCATTGCCCATTGGCCCTTTGTTGATCAGTCAGAAACCAATTGGGAACAAGGACTTTCATTGTTTAGACATGAAGATTCCTGATGCTTAATTCAAAGCATTAGAGCCAATCCCTAACGGATCTGATTACTAAATACCAAGGCTAGCAAACCACATCTCTTTATCAGTGATGGTATTTCCAGAGATGGTGACAGGACTCTGCCTTGATCAATGGATTGATCTCTTGTGTGATGGATCCACAGTACAATGGTATCATGGGGAGACAATAAAATGTAGGAGGGGCCACGGTATAGGACGTAGGTCACTAGGAACATGTCCTTGAGTTCTCTTTCTTGCCTTGGCCTCTTCCTGCTTCTCCTGTGCTTCTTGTCCACCATGACGAGAACTTCCTCAGGTTCCCATCACCATGGTGTCCTGCCTAGGAACAGGTGACTGTGATTAATCTGAAACCATGAAGCAAAAGAAATCTCTCTTCATTCAAACTGCTTTGTCAGGTATTCTTAACGGTGGACAATAACTGATACAGCTTGACCTGTGTGGACACAGAATGGATGAAATGGGGTCATCCAGTCTATTGCTGTCAGTAAGTAGCCCAAGAGCAATTCTGAATTGAGTCATTTTCTCCAACTTACAGATTCACCGCTGTCTCAGAAAAATCAAAACAGTAGGCAGGAATGAACAGACATTTTCAGAAGTAACATGAGAAAGTAAAGGGTGTGGACAGCAGCAAAAGGAAAAGAAAAAGATGACTTTCATGGTCAGCAATGCTTTTCTGCCAGATAAGGCTGTCTGACATTCAGTAAGCAGACGGTAATAGAAGACACTCCTAGACCTGTGGTGCCTGGTAGCATTTGAAACTCAGCTTTGGAGAATCTAGGATATTCGCCCTTTCAAAGGGGTTTTCAGTCTCATCAGCATTGGTACAGTTTGTAAATCTGGCAGTGTTTTAGAGCTGCAGACCCTGCTCCTGTTCAGACAGATGTCAGGCTCCTTGAAAGTTAACAGAATCGCAAGGGCTCTGGCAAGGCAAAACTGCACTCCACTCTTGAGTTGAAGGAAACTTTTTTTTCTTTTCATTTTTCCCTAAACTCTACAACTCTGATCATTCAGTCAGCAGAGTTTCTGGGATATTGGCATGCCCTTCATAAGACTTCAAAGATTAAGACAAGCATCCCCTGCCTGTTTTCCTAAGTATTTACAGTTAATAACAAAACCCAAGAATTTATGACTAATCTTCTAGAAAGCTCATAAAAGATGACAGCTTCCAGCTACACCCCCTCAACCTTTGTCCTGGTTTAGCCAGAATATCTAGATTGGACTGTGAACCAGAATGTTTAAGTCTCTCTTCCTATTTAAGTAATAGAGAGATCCATGTTTGAAAAGCCATGTCCCCAGTTGCTCACATAGGCTTGCTTAGCTCCCAATGCAATGAGTTCAGAAGCCATGAACTCTTTCCTTTCAGGTACTGTCATAAAAACACCTTGACCAAAAGCAACAAGGGTGAGGAAAGGTTTATTTGGTTTGCACTTCCTGGTAAAGAAGCCAGGGCAGGAATTCAAGCAAAAACTTAAAGCAGAAACTAGAAGAGTGCTGCTTTCTGCTTCATGTCTCATGCTTATTTAGCTAGCTTATACATACACCCCAGGCCCATCTGCCTAGGGATGGTGCCGCCCACAGTGGGCTGGGCCCTCCTACATCGTAAACAATCAAGACAATCCCCCACAGACATGCCCACAGGCCAATCTGACCTAGATAATTTCTCAGTTAAGATTCTCTTCTCAAATAACCTTAAACTGTTCAAGTTAACAATTAAAGCTAACTAGGAAAGGTTGGATGCTAAGGGCTCTGCCTTCATGAGTGAGTTAATCCACTGTGAAGTCATAACTTGATGATAGTGTTGGGAGATGGTAGACAGCAGCCAAAGGCATCAGATCCCTTAGAAATGAAGTTACAGGTGGTCATGACCTGCCATGTGGGTGCTGGGAATTGAACTTCGGTACTCCGTAAACCCCTGGCTTATTTTTGTTTTTGGGGGGAGTATAGGATTGAGATAGGGTTTCTCTGTAGTTCTGACTCTCCTGGAACTCACTTGGTAGAACAGCTGGCCTCAAACTTAGAGATGCCCCTGCTTCTGCCTCCCAAATGTTGAAACTAAAGTCATGCACCACCACCACTGGCTCCTGGTTTGTCTTCTCAATACAGTGATTTCCAATGTTTTTCTTGCAAATGTCATAATTTCTTTAAGGCTGGATGAAATGCCACTGTGTACATGGACCACATTTTCTATTCATTTGTTGAAGGATGTCTAGATGGGTCACATTCAGCCTAGGGATATTCTTCTATTCAGTTCCTCTTTTAGTTGAAATACATCTTCACTACTATAGTCTTTTGAAATACAGCACTTTAAAAGCTAATCATTTTAAGAGCTGTCGAAACGGCAACATGGTTAAGAGCATTGGTTGTTCTTCCAGAGAACCAGAGTTCAATTCTCAGTATAATTCTATATACATGCTCTTATTTAGGTTGGTTCTTTTTGTTTTGTTTTGTTTTTGTTTGTTTTTGTTTGTTTTCAGTGCCCAGGGCCTCATGTACCCTAGGTGAGCAATCTACCACTGAGCTATGTATTCAGTTCTTTAAATTCTTCTTTTGGCCACAGACTACCCTGTCAATATTCTTCACAATCCCCAATGTTGCAGGTCCTGAGGACAACTACAAGGTCCTCACTAGAGAAAGCAAGAATAAGAAAGCATTGAGATTTCAGTAAGGGTTCGATGAGAAAAGACATCGTCTCTGCAAAATAGCAAAGTGAGAATGGGAACTCCAGGCTGCTGGGGACGAGTTAGGAGCATGCGTGCAGGCCCAGGCTGCACTGTTTGTGACTGCAGCAGTGCACTGCTCACCAGCAGTGTCCCAGCCATTGGCTGACCTACCAAGGAGATGCAGGCCTCATCATGATGCACAGCAAACCACACAGAACCTGGTACAGGAACAGTCAGCTGTGGTGGCGGCTCAAGCAGGTAGAGGCAGGAGCATTGAAAGTTTGAGGACAACCTTTAGCTGGGCACAGTAGTAACACCTTTAATCCCAGCACTCAGGAGGCAAGGCAGACATATCTCTGTGAGTTTGAGGTCCTGGGTACAGAAGAAGACCAGGCCTCAAACCGACGAAAGTGTTGGGTCATGTGAAGTGAAACTTCACAATAAAATATGACTGTAGCTTAGAGTTCATGTTTCCTTAACGGTGTATATAGTTGAAATTTTTTCACTGGTTGGGAGGTGCCTGCTTCTGGCAAAGGTGGAGATGGACATTCTCCTTTTCCTCCTGCTAAGTAAAGATCTAAGTTTCCAAGAGTACAATTAAAACAGGCACACGGAAGAGCTTGAAGGGGCTCGAGACCCTATATGTACAACAATGCCAAGCCACCAGAGCTTCCAGGGACTAAGCCACTACCTAAAGACTATACATGGACTGACCCTGGACTCTGACCTCATAGGTAGCAATGAATATCCTAGTAAGAGCACCAGTGGAAGGGGAAGCCCTGGGTCCTGCTAATACTGAACCCCCAGTGAACTAGACTGTTGCTGGGAGGGCGGCAATGGGGGAGGGTGGAGGGGAACACCCCTAAGGAAGGGGAGGGGGGAGGGGATGTTTGCCCGGAAACCGGGAAAGGGAATAACACTCGAAATGTATATAAGAAATACTCAAGTTAATAAAAAAAATAAAATAAAATAAAATAAAATAAAAAGAAAAAAAAAAACAGGCACACAAATACACATAAAGACAGGCAGAGATGCAGACAGGCAAAGGACCTTCAACATATAAGGGATGCTGTGTACATACACAAACATAGACACACACACAATAGAGAATAAGTGATTGCCACCAAAAACAGAGCCTGAGATGGGGACGAGGAGCAGGTGGCTTATTTTCAGAGCAGTTTGCAAAGATGAGTGTCAAAAGGAGATGAGGCGGCCACCACAAGGACGCATGTGGGTGTGGTTTCTATAGTCAGGAGCTACAGACCTTCTGAGACCTACAAATGGAGGCCCCACCCACAGCCCTACTTCCAGGCTTGAGCAAAGCTGAAAATGAAAAGTTTGCCACAGGATGTCCCCAGCTCGGTTTTTAAAAAGTGACCTCAGATGAGTCCACACTGGGAGGGGTGCTGCCAAGCAGCAGTGAACCTGCAATGCCAGCAATGCATGAGCCCTGAACTTTCTCGTCTGAACTACCTGGAGATGTGCGCCTAGAACAGAAACCGTCATTCTCTTGTTAAATCTCTTCACCTCAATATTGTTTTCCTACAGCACTGTAAGGCCTAGTAAAACACATCTAGCAATCTCAGCCCTAGGCATCTGGCCTGTGACCTTGCATTAAGAAAGCTTTGATTTAACATTATAATTATTTGCTGCAGGGTCTCACATATTCTAGGCTGGCCTCATACTTGTTAAGTAGCCAAGGAAGGTCTTGAACTTCTGATCCTCCAGCTATCCTAAGTGTTTTGAACTCAAGCATATGCCACTACTGTTTTATATAGTACTAGAGATTGAACTCAGGGCTCTATGTGTGTTAGACAAGCACTCTACCTAGTGTTTGTCTACATCCTCAGCTCCTCTGTATATTTTTATGCATGTACATCATGTGTTTGCTTTATGTTTACCCCAATGCCCGCTCTTGCTTCCATTCTTGCTGGCCCCTCTTCCTGAATAATGTCCTTCCTACTTTATGTTTTAAATAGATAGATGGGTAAATAGTAGCAGAAGTGATGATAGATAGATAGATAGATAGATAGATAGATAGATAGAATGATAGATAGATAGAATGATAGATAGATAGATAAAATGATAGATAGATAGATAGATAGATAGATAGATAGATAGATAGATAGATAGATAGATAGATGGTACATAGATGATTTGTTTGCAGATGAAGGATAAATGAATGGATGCATGTATGACTGTAGATTGATGATTGGTAGATGGATAGATGGATAATGGATGGATGGATGGATGGATGGATGGATGGATGGATGGATGGATGGATGGAAGATAGGTAGATGTCTTCCATATAAGGTATTTCCTTTCAGATTACGGTTTATTTTTCTTAACATGATGACCTCCAGTTCCCACTATTTTCCTGCAAACAGTATGTCAATCTTTATGGTTGGACAAAACTCCACTAAATACATGCAACATCTACCGCTAGACATCTAGGCTGATTCCACATGGACTGTTAATGCACAATGTGAGGTACTCATGAGTGTGACGTGTCTTTTAACCTGCTCAGGAACATGAATGAACTCTCCACATTTCCTAAGTTGTTCTAATCCTCGAAGAGTTGTTGTTGTTGGTATTGTTGTTGGTGTTGGTGTTGTTGTTGTTGTTGTTGTTGTTGTTGCTGTGGTTGTGGTTGTGGTTGTTTTAAAGCCATATCCTGGGTGAGTGAATGCATTGCTAGTGAAACACGTGGAAGAATTTAGCAAATCCAAACCCAAGAGAGTGGCAAGAAAATAATTACACAAGAAGCACCATGACAAAATACTAAAAGCACAGGTCTCAGAAATTCCTTTACATTAAAATGTAAAAAACATTTTAGCAGTACACAGGAGAAGCTGGAGAGGGATGGCAAGACCACATTGACATCTGAGAAAGAATGAGATGGAAAATGCCAGTCTACGGAAAGCACAGATATTTGAAAGTGGAAATGTATGTCTGTGAGCAGTGGGGAGTTCCCTCAGTCTGAGAGAGCGCTGTAGAGCACACAAAGACACTCTGAAATAAAAAATGCAGCTGCTGTGAGTATGCTCTGCTCTTATTCTCGAAGAATGGAGTGGCTGCATGGATGATAACAAGCCCCAAGCCCACCCTGGAAGCCTGGGCTTTGCCCAGCTCTGACCGCAATGACACCTACCTTTAGGTGGAACCCTTTACCTCATGAGCTTCCATTTTCTTCCTTGAGTTCAGTCGCTTGGCACCACATGCAGGTGGTGGGTCTCAGTTTCACCTGTGAACATGTGCAGATATAGTGCGGATATTGTATGGGACCTCGCCTTCCCTTGGGGAGTTCTTAATGTACACACATTAATCTTCTGGAGAAACGGGTTCCCTTCAATATTTCAAAGTCCCCCTAAATAGGAAATTGTGAGATAGCATCCTTAACACAGCTTTTCTCAGATTACTTCATACATACTTACAAGTGTCAGTAACTAAATTAAACTATCAACTAAGAACCAATTGTATGTAAAGCAGAAAAAAATATTTGCTCATATGTTCTGCTATTTTAATGAACTAGAAATTCCACAACCCATTTGCCCTGGCACCTTGTTTCAGGGTTTCCACTGCTGTGAAGAGACACCACAACCAAAGCAACTCTTATAAAGGAAAGGATTTAATTGGGGCTGGCTTACAGTTTCAGAGGCTCAGTCCATTATCATCATAGCAGGAAGCACGGCAGCGTGCGGACAAGCATGGGGTTGGAGAAGGAGCTTGAGAGTTGTACATCTTGATCCAAAGGCAGTGGAAGACACTCTCTCCCTCACTGGGCACAGCTTGAGCATAGAACCTCCAAGCCCACTCCCACAGTGACACATTCTTCCAACAAGGCCACACCCATTTGAACAAGGACATAGTTCCTAATAGGGTTACTCCCTATGGACCGAACATTCAAACACATGAATCTATGAGGGCCAAAACCATTCAAACCACTACACTCCCTGTAGGTGAAGTCAAGATTTCTAAAGAGGATTTCATTAAAGTCAGTGACACACACACACACACACACTATAGCCATGTCAGTTGCCCCAGGGCTATATTAGAATCACAAAAGGTGCTTACAACAGTTTGGAGACACCCGGGGACACAGTGGAATAAGTTGGAACCTCCTGAGGAAAACTTTGCTGCTTTGCTTCAAGGCTCCAGGCAGTTCCAATGGCTACTGAGTGTGAGAACAATTGCTCTAACTTTAATATGACCACAAATCACCTGGGTTCTTCAATAAAGACAGGTTCTAATTCCACAAGTCTACAGTGAGACCTGGGGCCAGTGTGTACGTTCCACAGTGGTAGAGGAAGTTTTTAGATTCCTCATACAAGCATCTAGGAAAGGGGCAGCTAGAGAGGTGGATCAACAGTTAAGAACACCAGCTGCTCTTCAGACAGCCTAATTTCTCCAGGGAACCTAATGCCCTCTTCTGGCCTCCGATGTTTTGCTGGAGCAGACACAGGTGATACAGCAAACACATGAAAGGACCCAGGATGAAGGAGCGTAAATGCGTCCCCACAGACAGTGGGAGGCCAGCACTGAGCATTGGTTTGGTTCGCTCTACCTCCTTATTCTTCAGCAAGGATACGCATGTATTGGCTCACCGTACATGGTGTTGTTGAGCTCAACTTGTGGTAACACCATCACTGAGAGAAATTCCCCCAAGAACTGCTCACGAGGTTCGTGCCGCTTGGTTGACAAGCCTCGCAGTTTCTTTAGTATTGAACTGCAGCTGATGGTTCTCGTGTGGTGTCTGCCTACCTGAACTCTGCACCTGCTCAGTCACATTTGGGGTTTGCTACAGGACTGAACTGCTGAGAAAGAAGACTGAGTTCCCCTCCAAAGATCTACTGCTGAACAGGTCCACTTCCCCGATATCCTAAAAACTTTTCTCTTCCACTACCCCTGCTAGGTGTTGGACTAGAGGAGAGGTTGAACTCTTATTAAGAGTAAGTTGAAAAAAAAAAATGTATGCTCACACTCTTCTAAATCTCGAACGTTTTCTCTTAAAATAAAACAAAATAAAAGTCTTAAGAGAGGACTGAGCTCTGTGCTGTATGTAGACAGGCCTACTTGATTATCCTATGCAATTTGCATGCACTGAATATATTTTAATTCTTAATTTGCATATACCTTCTTGCACTCGTATGCTTAGCACTGTCATTTATAATAGCCAAGGGTAGGTGGGAGCCCAAATGTCATCGATGGATGAATGGGTAAGCTATACATAACCTCTACGTGTAATGGAATACTATTCCGTCTTCTAAAATGAAGGCAATTTTGACATGTAGTCCAGTGTTGAAAGAACCTTATGTTTAGTGAAGTAGGACAGATAAGGTGGGGAGGTACAGAATCCCACCACCGTGAGGTAGTCAAACTCATAAGCTCAGAAAGCGGAATGGTGGCTGCCAGGCCCTGGGGAGGGGGAAAGTGAAGCCTGGGTCTGATGAGAAGTCTCTGATTAGGAAGATGAGACTGCAGTGGAGTGGGATCGTGGTCATGGCTACACAGCAAAGCAAGCGGATTCGATGCCACCCAACTGCACCCTAAAAGTGATCATAGCAACCCATTCTTTTATGCATGTGTTACTCATCTAATTCCTTAACTTTAAAAGTCAGAATAATGTGTGCCCATCAGGAGGGGGATTCCCCGAACTGAAATTTGGGTTATGGTGTAAGAGGCTACTACACCCTCAAAGGAAAAAAAAAAAAATAGGTCAAGCCACACTGCTTGCTGGCTGTTCGTCAAGATGCACTGGTGACACCAAAAGGAGGTAAACAGGAGAGAACAATTCGTCAGCATCACACAGACCAGCTCCAGAAACTACTCAAGAAACTAGAGACACTGACAGCTCAAGGGGGAACAGAATTTAGAGTGAGTTCAGGATCTAGCTTGTCAAAAAAGAAATCACCAGTAAATGACCCACAGCACGGGAAGGGATGAGAAGGACCCGGGACCACCTCACACCCTGACTCTAGACCTGACCTTCAGACACAGCAAGGCCCAGGCACCGGCATCAGCCTTTCCCAAATGTCCTGTCTCCTGAGCTGCAGTGCACCATGCAGAGACGATTCTGTCCCTGCTCCAAATGACAGGAAACGCTTAGTATTATGAACTTAGTTCTTATGCTGCCACTGTGATGTCTACTTGTTCAGCAACACTGTGCCTTTGGGTCAATTCTTTTTTCCACTTCCGATGGCCTTTTTTGAGGCTCTAATTCCTTGTTCCCAATGTAGAGACTTGCACTATGGTCTCAGGTCTGTGCTTCTTGTCCACATGTAAGGAGACGTGAATCTAGGGGGTTGTTTTGTTTGGTTTTAAATAAAATAGGCATTCTGAAAGAATTTTGTTTAGAATAAAACAGGCATTCACCACAATAGTTACTTTGGAAGCTTTATCAAGGGAAGCATTCCCCAATAATTATTGAAGGCACTGTGTCTGGATTTGCTTTATTTTCGAATTAATCTAAGTTTTGCTTCACTTACCAGTAAAACTCATATTGTCTGCAAGTTAACCTAAATCCTAAAATCATTAAGGTCATCACAACAGCTAGCTGCAAGCTTTGATGAGTCCACAAGGTGGCGCTACATACCTGTGGGACACGTCTATAACCTGGTGCACTGTTGTTGAAATCAGAGCGAAAGAGCCTCTGGCTAACAAAGATTAGAAAATGAAGCTAATGTGAAAGCCATCTTGTTCTTGTCTGGAGGGAAGGCTGCCGTCCTAAGTACATTTGAAGCTCTAATTACATACTTAAAAACCCAAATGCCAAGCTTAACGCACCAGCTTCTCTCTTCCAAAGGCAGGTCTACATCTGCCCGCTGTCAGGAGCACTCCATCTCAGACACAGTCCCAGGCAGGTGCACATCTCAAGTATGTTAGGGGGCTACACGTGTGCTAGATACATTTGAACTAGGATTTTATCTCAGTCCTATTAATATTCTTGTTGCACTGAGCTCAGGAGACAAGTCTTGAAGGCTCTTCACAAGCACTGGGTGTGGCCTTCACACTCTCCCATCAGGTCACTGGCAGCCTGGGACTGTCCAGGGCTGTCTTACAAGCAGCTGTTAAGGTCCCCATCTCAGGACGTCTACAGGCAGAGAAACTGCAAGGGTCCTGTGACGTAGACACCTCTGATGCCCCTCCTCATGCCATTTTAGAGCTTACACTCTGCTTTTCAGACATTTACACTCAAGGCATGATCCACGCACCCCACAGCACTCCAGAGATTGTGAGGACTGCGTTTCACAGTGAGTATACCCATAACCCCATTTTACAGGTGAAACGCCCAAGGCATGACTGAGCTTCTGCTCTCTTGTGTGTTTCTTTCCAGAGGCAGTGGTCAGCCTGCTTCTGGGCTCGTTTTCTCAGAATTTGGAGGGAACATAAATATCGGAAGGTATCACAAAGCAGAATACTCACAGGTCCCAGGCTAGCTGGGAAGGAAGGTGGGGTGGACGGATAGCTAAGCAAACCCCACAGCAAGTCTGCAAATTCAGTGTCCTAAGCCACGGAAAGCACATGGTAGAGCACATGCGGCGTGAATGGGAACTCACAGCTCATCCGCAGTGTGGGGATGACACCTGTGTGCTGACCACTGAGCGCCCTTCGTCTCCCATTATTCATAACCACACACTTTTGAGACGAGACTCAGAAACTGTTTTATTGAACTGAACACAGAAAGTCCGTTACAGTATCATCAAGCCTTTATCAGAAATCAGTACATACATGAGAGTACACAGCCAAGATGAGCCAACATAAGTGGTCTAAGCTTAAATGACATTCGGACTTCTACACTTTAATAGGCTGAGGGAAATAAAAACTGAAAGAACAACTTCAGTTTCACAATTCACAGTTGATTGGTTTGAATCCGGTGACGTCAGTCAGCTCTGTAGCCCCAGAACATAGAGACTGGCCCACTGCCCGATGGCCTGCTCAGATTCTCAATGGCCAAGTGACAAGTGGAGGGCGTGATATATGACACAGCCCCACTTTCGGGTTTGGACTGGCGTTTCTTAGCTGCGTCCTTTCCAGTGAAACAGCAAAAGCACATTTACAGGTCACCACACTGATCACATGAAGGGTTCCACACTCTCTTGGCTTCCTGCTTCATTTCTAACTTAAGACAATAGCTGTGTTAAAATGCACCCTTGATGCTAAAAGCTAGGTCAGCGTTGCTTCCAGATCAAGAGCACATCCCAGGGAGGACATGTATGTCTCAGCAGACAGCTGGGATGCTCGACAGCAGAGCCTGGCATACCCAATAAGGCATTTCAAAGACGACACACAAAACCCATGCCAGGTCACCGCCATTGACTGGGGGGTGGGGGGGAGAGAGAGGTGAGCAGAGTCAACATGACACTTACAAAATGACACACTGGCTTACAGAACCTTTGGTGGGTGATCAGATAACCAGAAGAAGGCAGAACAACGACCGACCAGCCACTTCCAGGAGGGTTTGTTCCCAATAGGGCTTTGCCCTAAGACAATCAATATCGCTCTCCCTGACATATGGAGTCATTTCTTAAACAAAAAAAGCATCAGGTAGAGAGTGCATGGGCGGGTCAGTGATGGGGAACACCATTTTCACTAGTGAGGGAGTCACATGAGCAATTACGTTGACAGAGGGATCGTAAAAGCCATTTAAAGGCAAAAACAATCAGGCAGACCCTGCATGAGTCGGTGTTCAACAGTGCAGTGAGATTTTAGCAATTGCTTTGGACGTAATTAAAACTACAATTTATTCATAGCTTGGCATGGTGGTACATGCCTGTAATCCCAGCACCAGGAGGTGGAGGCAGGAGGATCGGGGGAGTTCAAGGTCACCCTTGGCTGCGTGGTAGAACTGACTCACCTGAGCTACATGGAACATCGCAAAACAACAAATGACCACGGGAAGAGAACTGTGAAATGTCTAAAACTAAAATTTTAATTGGTAGAAAATACAGTCCTTCTAAGGGCACAAAGGAAGTGTTCAGTTACACTGGAAGCCTAAGGTTACAACCTAAGAGCACTCAGGGTTGGCCTGTGATTTGGTCCTACCCATCCGATCCATCCAACCTGAGCAAACCCCTTCGGTTCTGCAGAGCTGGCCACATAGGGAGGGCACAGGATGGAGGCAGACGACAGTTTTCCCTGACATGACTGGGGGAAAGCTGGAGACTGCTCTAAGGCTTGCCCACCCCTCAGTGGACAGAACTGTTGTCTCCGAGTTTAATCCTGCTATGTACAGGCATAGGAGGCGAATGGTTATAGTGCCTGGGAGTTCACAGCAAGTCCTGTCCGGAACATAAGGTTTGTGGGCCAGGGAACCTGGTGCAGACTTGTTGGAAACTCTAAGCACACTCAAGAACAGCGACAAGGAAGACTGATATCCACAGGAGAGAACAGACTGTTTACTGGCTCAGGTTAGGACCTGCACATGCGGTCTTCCTAAGACATTAACATTTAAATATTAATCCTAGTGTATGCTGCCCACGGTATGGACGCTGTCTGAAATGTATAGAGCCATCTGTGCTGAGGGGCAGACAGAAGAACACAGCAATTGGCTCATGGGAGATAGGAAGAAACACGAGTGGGGAAATGTCAACAGCAGGAGATAGAAGAGTTAGGTAGGTGTGCTCCAAAATGTTTTCCACTTTGACAAATGTCCAAAATTCTTCGTAATAAAATTCTGAGGCAAATGTTACTATTTCTACATGAAAATTGGTTTAATCGTATGTTCAAAAGATCATAAAGACCTCAGGAATTTTAGCGTTTTCAGTTAGTCAAAGGAAGGAAGTTGTTGTTTCCAAAGGCCTCGAGCTTGCTTGGAAATGTCCCTCCATCCATGCAGAGATGAAGTCCAGCGTGATCTGGAGCTACTGTCCCAGACGGTCTCGCAATACACTGTGTCTGTAGATACATAATTGTCTCCACTCTACAGAAGAACCAAGCTGGAACACGGTCAGTGTAGGAAGTTTTTCCAGCATCCGCATCTCAAGCTCTGAGTCCTCTGCAGCATCACAGATGGCCACCGAGGTGACCACTGCCAGCCTCAGCAGCCAGGCTCCTGTCCAGAGTGCACACTGTACCCAAAAGCAAACCGAGACTGCACTAAGAAACGGGGGGACACATGCCATAGAACAGAATTCACGAGGACCGTCGCTATTTCCAGCTATTTTATGAACAGTGGTTAATGGCAGTAAATTCTGTCGTCTCTACCCTCTGTGAAATGCTAACGCTTGCTAAAGGCACTCATATTCTGGGTTTAACGGACACAAGGTCACACGGGACCATAAGCCAGGGCTTTTTTTGGTAGCTACAGAGAAAGGGCGTTCACAGAGTCCCTATTGATAATGGAAGGAAATGCCACACAGCTATCCACACAAATGTCGCATGAGAGGTTATTTACACAGCTAGTGTCCACTCAGCTACGCTGACATGGCAGCTCACGGGACACTCGCCCAAACACAACACAAAAGCAGCAAAGCTTTTTTTTTTTTTTAATTCACATATAAAACGCCTAACAGAGAGTTAAGGGGAGGGAGCAAGGTAGAATTTTTTTTTTAAACACCTGTTCCAAATATCTACATAAACTTCTGCATACACCAACAAAATGTTTCCCCATTTCTAAAGACGCTTCACCGCTTGGGTACACAGCCCACCAGTTTCTCTGGTAAATACTTCCAGTCCAAGTTCTTGACATTTACAGAACATTCTTGGGCCTCTCCACAAAGAAAGCACTACGAGGAAGTCACTCACCTGCCCTTGGACTGACTGGCACTGCTCATTCTCCCCGGAATCGCAGGCTGGGATAGTTCCAAGTCCCTAGCTACACAGGAACACTTAATCAGGTGTACATATGTATGTATAATGTTTTCTCCCTGCTGGGATTGTAGGGCTGTAGACCAAGGGCTACACAAAGCTCCATAGGGCAGCTCTGTAGGGGTGAGGTAGGAAAGTCACCTCAGCGTATCACGAGCTCTCAGCCATGGCCCTTCATCCATTTCCAGGGCTTCAAACCTCCTAACTCTTGAAGCCAGTGGCGAACCAAAGGGAAAGTGTTGAGGAGGAACTTTTGTCAAGACAAACAGTGTGGGAAAATGCAGGATTCAGTTCGTAAGAGGCAAGCAGACAGGTGTAAAACAACAGGCATGCATTTACAAGCGGCAGGACTAGATCAACCCAGACCAGCAAAATGCCTGCTCAATGCGAAGTCTACAAGGTCAAAGGACACAGGGCTATATCTGAACTTCCAAAGCTAATGCCCCTCTGAAGGCATATGGGATCCAGACCATCTGACTGAAGCCGGACTCTTCCTGAAGCCTTAGATCCGGGTGTTCTGATTGGCCTCAGAATGAAGCAGAGAGCCACACAGGAACAGGCCTCGATGCTACAGATAATCGATGAAACTGCAATTACTTAATTTTGGACCAAGGTCCCCTTACACCTCTGTCCATCCATGACTGTGACATCCAAAATGTATAGGATTCCTGGGGAACAGGAGGGATTCCTACTGCAAAACTAAGCTAACAGAGAGCTCGCCTAACTGACTCAGATGCCACCGAAGCTTGACCAGACAAGGAAGGGACACTGTCCATACAGAGTTCACGGAGTGAGAAACTGCACCATGCAGTTCTGACAGCCTCTGCCCTACCCACTGAATACAAGTAAGGACAACACAGCCTCAGTCAGGGAACTTCTAAGTGTTTGAGACATCCACAACAATGACCATAGCCGTTACTTATAAACTTCCAGAGGTCGGAAACAAACTGAGTTATCATAGGCAACCTGGTACCGGAGTGTTATAATACAAACACATCACCCTCTCTAGTGCAAAGGAGTATAGAAACAACACCAGAAATCTAACATTTACTCTAAAAGAAACCACACTTATGCGTCCCTAACATCCATTAAGGGCACTGGGAGACTAGAAACCTGAATTCATGAGGCTTGAAAACACATCAAGTCCTTAAGTCCACTGTTTTCTGTATATACAGGAGGAGAGCATTTGGGGGTGGGGGAAGGGGATATCCTTTGACTTGATTCCCAGAGGAAAAAACTCAAAGCAGATGAGTGTCAACTTTTATAAATGTAAATCCATACCCAGAATCTTTCAAGGTTATCTGAGATAAAGATGAGGTGAAACTGTCTCTGGGATATCATATAAAACTGGGGACACAAACACAGAGACACTCAGACACACGCCCTGTGAGAAAACAGATGAGACTGTTAAACCATCACAGAACAAGTGGCCAACAATATATTTAAGTCTACCGAAGAATTATATTGAGCAGCAAAATGAGCAACCGAACGGCTAACAAGACACACCCTAAATCGCCCTAAACTGACCAGCTCTGTAGACGGCCACAGGAGGGGTCCTTGGTATGAGGAACTACAAATGGAGAGAAAATCTTACACTAATGCTGTACTTTCTTCTGTTTGTAGGGGGCAAGTGCTTAACCCAACAGTTCTACTTTTCCAGAAACCAGCAATTTCACCAGGAGAAAGTAACCAGGTACTGTTCCAGAAGCTAACCATAAAATTAACCTTTCATTGTGGGTCCTCAACTATTCTAAAGCAAGAAAAGGAGGGAGCTGAGCGTTTCCTCCCTCTCCTTCTGCCCAGAGAACTCTCAGGTGGCACGAAGAGTGAAATACGTATTTGTTAAATAGTGCAAAATACTGCTTGCTCTAAGCCTTCTGCAGAAGCACACCTCCCTAAGAGCACGGGCGTGCCGGCCTCACACACAGGAAGGAAAAGGGGAGGACAAAGGACACACCGTGAACACAAGCTCACGTAACACTCCATCAGTCCGTCTAGACATACACTATGGCTTTTTATTTAAAAAATAAGAATCCCATTATAATCATTAGACACCAAAGTCATCTGTGTTTTTCAGTCTCTTCAAGGAGGCAAAGAAGGAAATGCAATGTTTGTGTGTTTTTCTATTGGAAATGACACTGAAACTTGATCAGCTTAGAAAGAAAGAAAGAGAGAGAGAGAGAGAGAGAGAGAGAGAGAGAGAGAGAGAAAGAGAAAGAGAGAAAGAGAGAAAGAAAAAAGGAAGGAGGAGAGAGAGAGAGAGAGGGGAGAGAGAGGGAGGGAGGGAGGGAGGGAGGGAGAGAGAGAGAGAGAGAGAGAGAGAGAGAGAGAGAGAGAGAATTTTCCACTTAAGAAACAGCAGACGGATGGGGTTGGGGATTTAGCTCAGTGGTAGAGCGCTTGCCTAGGAAGCGCAAGGCCCTGGATTTGGTCCCCAGCTAGAAACAAACAAGAAACAAAAAAAAAAAAAAAAAAAAGAAACAGCAGACAGGTATTTTCCAGGCACACCCATGTCAGGGCAGTGTCAGGACGCAATCGTCAAAAAGCCATGGAATGACTGTCCCAGGAGTTCACACAATCATCAGTGAAAATAGAATTCCAAATTGAAATCTCAAACACATCTTTGCATTTCCTTGAATCATCTGAAAATATATTTTCTAAAAGAATATCCATCTTCAACTCATTAGTCAAATCTGGGTCTCCGAAACTGCCGGCACACCTGGGCCAAGAGAATGGGGTGAGCGGAGAAGCTGATCTAAGTACGAGAGGAGATAGGATTACATGTGTGCAGTTCACAGCTGGAGATGACGTTACATGTCCACAAGAACATAGTATTCTGGACGTATATGAATTCAAGAAAACCTATGTGTCCATTATGGAGGGAGAGTTATGCCACAGAGAACCAGGGGCTGCTGAGAGACCCATGCACACACCATGACAGCACATCTTACCAACACCACACTGGAGTAATGGTTCCCAGGAGCATCCGGAAACGGGAATCTCCGTTTACCTGTCTCCTCTATAATCAGAAGAACTCAAGTCAATTCGTCTAATGTGCGTAAAACTTAAACTGCAAAAGTGGGTGCCATCCTTAAATATTCATGGCTCTAAATGGTCAGGCTACTACTGCTTAACCAGAACTTGGCCAAGATAAGAAGTTACACCTGAGGGGGCAGGAAGCTCACACACCACTGTGAGTTGTTTAACACAGCTGGCCCAAAAGAGCATCGTCGTGACTTATAAGAAACACTTCCCTCGCCCACGCCGACCTGGCGGCTCATGGCACCACTGCAGGTTACTCGCACTAAGCAGAGGAATGAGGAATGTAGGCATGGAGGACCACAAAGCAAGGCAGGTCGACAGAAGGCAAACAGGCAGGACAGGCTTCTCTGTGAGGACGGCCGTCACTGAACGTAGCCCAGGTTCTCCATCTCGCTCCTGTACCGCTGCTCGGACACCTTGCTTTTGTGCTGCTTGCTCTCTAGATGCTGCCGGAACTCCACCTCTTCCCCAGCTCCGACGTTACACATGGAGCAGTAAAACTGGCCACTTGGAGTAACGCACATGGCGAGATCTCGCGGGATCCTCTGCCGAGAACGGGCGTTGAAGTAAGGACCTGCGGACGCGAGAGACAGCGTGAGGGTCAAGGGAGGGGAGGGGTGGGGCTTGAGTTCGGGTCTCCAGCACCCACATAAAAGCATCATGGCCTGGGCTTGTAACCACAGTGCAGAAGGCAGAGACAGGTGGATCCTGGGGACTTGCTGGCCAGCTAGCCTAGCCAATCAGTAAGCTGTAAGTAAGTTCAGGGAGTGAACCGGTCTTAAAATGTACGGTGGAGAGCAATAGAGAAAGACACCCCAAAAATTAAACCTCTAGCCTGTACACACTCACCACACACACACACACACGCACACACACACACACTTGCGCAAATCCTCAGAATGTCCATTTAGTAAAAATACTCCACCAGTCCTCATTGTGATCTGTAACTCTAAATTCAAATTCTGACTCTTAACTTTAAATGAAGGAGGGGTGAATGAATTTTTTTCTTTAGTTACATGTACACAAAAGTTCAATTATAAATATAAACATGATTTTCCAACTAGTGCCAGGGCACTAACTATAGAGCCAAGCCTGTGGTTCTAAATGCTCACGGCTCTTAAAAATGTTTAAAGACTAGCCACTCCTGAAACACATGCAGCAGAGGATGGCCTCATCAGGTATCAGCTTGAGGGGAGGCATGTGGTCCTGTGGAGGCTTGACGCTCCAGAGGAGGGGGTGATAGAGAAGTGAGGTGTGGGTGGATAGTAGAGCATCCTCTTAGAGACAATGGGGATGGGGTGGGGAATTCATGGAGGGGAGACCAAGAAGGTGGATAACATTTGAAATGTAAACATAAAATGGTTAATAATAAAAAAGAAAAAGAAAAAGAAAAAAATAAGAAAATAAAACGACTGTAGCCAAGCATGGTGGCTTGTGCCTGAAGCAAAGGACTGTGACAAATCTGAAGCCAGAGTGAGGACCAGGGTAAACCCATGGCTCCAGCCCCATCTCTGTTTGGATTGCTCTACTCAAAGAAGCTGATCTGTGTCATCCCCATCCTAAAATATACTTTCCTTGACATTAACACGGCTAGGAGATGTTCCTTCATCTCGGCTAGCTTATTAAAAACAGACCGGCCATCTTTGTCTTTCAGTAGACTTTGGCCATAACTAGTAATAGGCTAAGATCACATCTATCAGACCAAAGGCTTTTCTGACTTTCTGTATCTTGTTATTTAGCTGTCTTTTGTTATTCAGTGAAATCTGGTTTTTGTTGTTGTTGTTGTTGTTGTTGTTTTCCTGCTTGTACAAACAGCCCCTGCTGGCGTGCATGGCACAGGAGGGCTGTGGTAGCCAGGACTCCAATAAGCAGAGAACACTCCCATATGAATGCACACATCACAAGAACTCCCTAGAGAACTCTCATTTATTATCTGTTTAAAGGTCACACTGAACGTGGTGTGACTTAAAAGCAGGAAGCATGAGTGTGCATACGTGCCTGCACCCGTGTCCAGTTTCTCCCTTAATAACTCCCTACCTTCTATTTCGAGCCAGAGTCTCAGAGTTGAGTCTGAACCTGGAGCTTGCTGACTTAGCTGCGCGGTTAGGCCAGTGAGCTCCAGGGACCTTCCATCTCCACCTGAGGTAAGAGGTGTTGTGAACTGCTGCACCTGGCTTTTTCCACTTCAGACTGGACTCAAACTCAGGTCCTCATGGTTGCGTGCCTGCACCATCTTCCCAGCCCCCAAGGGGGTCCATTTTCTAACGGGCCTTACATATCTCATCTGATAACTATTTTTAAGAAGGACGTAAAAGAGACTCTAAAACACTAAATCCAAGATAAATAGTCTACTGAATAGGAAATAGAGAATACCAGAAAGAAACAGCAGGCTGAAACAGCTAGAAGAGCAGGAAAACAATCACTCAGGAAAACAATCACTAACCTAATTCGTTAGGCCCACCTACTGCTACCGTTTGCAGACACGCGTGGGCTTTGTACACCCGGGACACACAGGCTACCTGAATTGCTCTGGACTGTATACATATTCCTCCTGGTGGTCACCATCTTAAATTCACTCCCTTCTTTCCGGGTCCGCCGTTGCCCCGCCTCTGCGGAGTCCCTGGTGAAAGGAATTTGAAATGAGTGAGCCAGCGGAACAGAGCTCCCTTTCAGCTCTCCTCTGCCGCAGTTGCTCTCACATAACAATCTGTCCTCAGAGGCAATGGCAATACCTACGAGAATGAGTGGCTCTGAGCTTCGGCCAGACGAAGTCTCTTGGCGTGGTTCTTCCCCTGGTAGTGCGCCTGTGCCACCGCGGGGGAGCTGAAGGAGGCGTCACACAGCTTACAGTAGTCATTCTCTGTGGCCAGGATCACCCTGCCCCCTGGCTTGCAGGAGCCCACCTGCCAGCAAAGACACAGAAGCAGAGAGTGACACCTCCTCTCTCCTCCAAGATCCTTCGGAGCCCTGAGACGTGAGGCACTGAATAAGAAAGTAAACCCAGGGAAAGATAAACTGGAAGCCCTAACTTAGTGTCCATTGGGGAAAAAAATGTGGTTTTGAAGTGTGGACATTAAGGGTAGGAGGCAAGTAAAGAAGTCTACTCAAAATCCACCAATAAACAATGAGCACCTACTGTGTGCTGAGCAGTCCACCTTACTGAGCACCTACTGTGCGCTGAGCAGTCCACCTTACTGAGCACCTACTGTGCACTGAGCAGTCCACCTTACTGAGCACCTACTGTGGGCTGAGCAGTCCACCTTATTGAGCACCAACTGTGAACTGAGCAGCCCACCTAGACTCAAAGCTGAAGTTTTGAAAGTTCTGGACCTTCAACCTCTCCAAACCACCTGTGCCTATACAGCCAGGGAAAGCTCGCCTTGCTCAGCAGGAAACCAAACACAAGATACTAAACTGCACTGGGCTAGCAAAAAGTTACAAAGTAAACTTTGGATGGAAGAGAGTATATGGTTAAGTTTGTAGAAACCATACCTTATCTAGGAAAACTGGGGGGGGAGGGGGACAAGCTAGCATTGTATGACCTGGAAGAGAAGATTCTCCAGGGGCATCTTCACATTTCAGAGTTTGTGCTAAACAAGCAAAGTAGCCTGTGCTATTTTCCCAAGAGGAAAGGGTCAGCCACTTGACTGGTAATATACAAACCACTCGGCTGGAGGCGCCTCTGCTACTACTTTTAATATCTCATTTCCCGTAAGTCTGAGGAGGAGACCCAGCAGGGGAACCTATTTGAGGGAGAAAACACTCCAGAAAGTAACATACCTTGGTGGTTAGGAATATCAGGCTTGGGTGAAACAAAAATTTGCTTTGCAACATTTCAAAATGTACAACATCATGGAAAGTTCCTTAGCTTGCCCAGGCTTCTAATGAAGCCCCCAAGAGGTTCGTGCTGCCAGCCCATGAACCACGCTCTGAATAATAAGGCCAACACTTCCAAGTAATGGCAAATACTAAATGAAGTCAGGGTCCAGGACTAGAATGAAGCCAATTAGAAACTTACCTAGTGTGCGGGATTTAAGCCAGCATCAAAGCAATCAAGAGAAATAATATTTCAACGGAATTTTATTTTTAGATTTATTTTACTTCACGCATGTGAGTTTTTTTGTCTACGTGTATACATGTGTAACACATGGACCTGGAGCCCTCAGAAATCAGAAGAACTTCCTCTAGAACTGGAGTTATAGATGATTGTGAGACCACCTTGGGGATGCTTGGAACAAAACCCAGGACTCACAAGAGCAGTAAATGCTCTTAACCACTGAGCCATTTCTCTAGACCTTAGATGTTTTTAGTTGTTGTTGTTGTTGTTGTTGTTGTTGTTGTTGTTGTTTTCACAGCACAGCCTAGACACTGCGTGGCCACTGAACCCAAATCTGAAGCCACAGAACAATAGACATGACAATACTGTTCCACGATCCCACACATCACTGCCAAATCCAGTGAGAGACCCAAGGCTCGAACTTTCCGGCAGACACAGTTAGGAGTACCGAGAACCTTTCAGGGCGTGCCCAGCCTGACCCTGACACAGGCACAGGCAACTGTACCCATGACCATGTGTATAGGACAGCCTCACCTGGGGAGGGACAGGGACGAGGGGTGTGGCTACAGGCTCCGCCACGCTGCTCATCCTGGCTGGAGGAGGGCAGCTGTTAGCTGCATAATAATTTCGCAGTTTCTTGCCATGGTTTTTACCCTAGAGGTAAACACAAAGCAGACAATCACAACAGGGACGCTTCGTCAGATGGCGACCACCCATGCACCCCACCCCCACCCCGGCAGCACTATCTTTGATGTGCACCCAGGGCAACAGACCACTGGCCGGCTCTGGATCCATCTTAAAGAACAAGAGTCCATGGCTTGCTCTGTGTTCCCTTGCTGTGGTAAACGTCATGACCAAAAGCAACTTGGTAGAGGAAATGGTTTAGGTTAGCTTACACGTCCAGGTCACTAAGTCAGAGCACAAACTTAGGCAGGGCCGGACAGAACTCAAGCAGTAACCATGGATGAACACTGCTTCCCAGCTTCCTCCCTGGCTCATGCTCAGCGGGCTTCCTTAGACAGCCCAGACCCACCCTAGGTTAAGATGGTGACACCCGCTGTGGCCTGGACCCTCTGACATCAACTATTAATCAAGACAACCTCTCACACACATGGTCAAGACCAACCCGACTGAAGCGATCGTTCAACTGAGGTCCCCTCTTCCCAAGGGGTTGTGTCAGTAATAACTAACCAAGGGCAGGGTCTATCATTTGGTTCTAAGAGAACCACTGTATTTTATCTGGAGCAGGTAACAGAATGCAGCCAAAAGAAATTAATTTCCTCTAAGTGTCTAGAGAAGATTCGCACGCCCCAGTGCTGTGTCCTGTCTAAAGCTTATCACCACTGCTTCAACAGGAATCTCAAGATGCTCTGATCTAAATGGCTTCCGAATCAAGTAATGAGATGGCTAATCCAATCACTTTTACAAACACAGCCCTTACATTGAGTCACTTCATGCAGAGGTCAATGTGCACGAGCCTCCGTTCATCCGCTGCCCACAGAAACCCTGTAACAATCTGCTGATATCCACCGACCATGTCTCCCTCACAGTGGAGGAACTGCTGTGGGGGTGGGTGCACACCTTCAGAAGGGAACATTAGCAGAGCCAGGACTTTAAACCTTTTCAGCGCAGTCCTTATCACACATCTTGGTGGCTTGGGGCAACATTACGGACTTCTCCCAAGTCAGAGTGGCCTTTCTCACCAAGTCTTAAGTTATAAATCACAGGAATATATCCCTTAAGCTAACAGATAAATACAAACTGGTGGGAAGAATCAGAAGCACTCTGGCGGGACTGCAGAGATGACCTGGAAGTTAAGAATTTCCCACCACCGTAGAGGACCGGGGTGCAGTTCCCAGCACCCACATCAGGCGCTCACAGGCACCTGTAACTGCAATTCTAGGAGGTCGATGCCTTCTTCCAGCCTCTGTACACTCCTAAATACACACGCCGCAAATAAATACACTCATGAAGGTGTACGTACTCAATGAATAACTACATCACCTTTAAAAGTACTCTGAATACAGGTAAAACAGTTCATTGCTTTGAAACCATGTTGTAAAAGTAAAGCCTACACTTACCATCTACTACCTATGAGAGTCAAGCTTCTGGCCCCTCTGTGACTTATCTTACGTGAGCTCTGAGCAACACCACTGACCGTCCCTCAGTCCTTCTCAGAACATCTGTCTTCCGTGGCTTCCTCTCACCTCTTCCCATCTCTCTTCCCCCGTCAGACCTTAAGTTCTACAGTGTCCGAGGCCCACCCTGGCCTTCCTCTCCATCTGTGCTCCAACTCTACTTCTTACAGACAGTGAATAAATGGTGGCAGAGGGTTGTGGCTGTGCATTCCTTTTATCCCACCCAGCACTGAGGAGGCAGAGGCAGGTGGAGCTCTAGGAGTTCAAGGCCAGCCTAGTCTCCGTAGGGAGTTCCAAGCCAGCCAAGGCTATATAGTGAGAGTCTATACCAAATAAACAAATAAACAACAGACATGGTAGTACACACCTGTAGTTCCAGCTAGTGGGGAGGCTGAGGAAGGAGGTTCACACAGGTTCAAGGCCTGCCTGAGTGACTAAGTCTCGGAACACAGTACAAGAACACAGTACTGTGAGGGGAGTTCTGCGTGCTTGTGAGAAATCTCTAAAAACCAAAGCACAGTCCTGTGACCTCAGTGTCTTTAACAAACACAAGACCGTTCGTTCCCACAGTGTTTTCATGCTCCTCCAGGTGCATGTGCCAGACAGGAGTGGGTCTACCTCAGCTTATTCACGTGCCTCTATGGAAAAACATGTTCACCATGTTGGCTGTCCTCAGGATTCACTTTACTCAGGTGACTCTCAACCCTCAGAGTGTAAACTGTCTGATGCTCTGAATAAAGTTGGCTACTGCGCAGACTGCAGTCTACCTCATCTTTAGGCCCCACTGTCCCAGGCCACCAACAAGAGCAGCGAACGCAGGACTATCTGAAAATTAAGACTTGAGAAGGGGTGAGAGACACAGCTCAGTGACTGAACACATGGCTCCCATGAGCCCTGGTCCCATGCCCAGCACCACCCCTTCCCACACTCTTTGGCAAGCCCCACTGTAATTAATAGTCACTGCGGAGGAGAAACATCACTAACTAAGCAAAAGTGCGATGAGAAATAAAAACACACGTGCGGTCTCAAAATATCTGTCCATATGATCCTTACTCAACGGGGAAACGGCATCTTTTCCAAGGAGATCCTAGTAGACACCACCTTAATTGCGAGATAATTAGCACCATGGAAGCACCCTGAGTCACGCAGCAGAAAGGACACGGTGTCACGTCTGTAGTACTCTTGCCAAAACCCACATAGCCTAAACCGGGCAAAATCTGCAACACTCAACAAAACCATTCTTCAAAAACTGTAAGTTCATTAAAGGAGGCAAAGATGAGGAGGAGGAGGTGGAGGAATGGCCTGTCTAAGTTAAAGGAAACATTAAAACACCAGAGGCAAAAGGGGCTCTCCGTAGACAGCGGTGAAATGACTACAGTCTGCAAAGTTCAGAGGTCGTGCAGTTTTCATCCATGTCGGTGCTGTGGCGGGCTTGGGGTGAGTTTATTGTTGCTTCTGTTTTTGAAACAGGGTCTAGGCAGCTCAGGCTGGCCTAGAACCCTCTGTGAAGCCAAACAGAACACCTGACCATCCTGCCATCCTCCCACCACCTCCCAAGGGCTTGTCTGCATGCCAATCGCCCAGCTCAGGATCTGTGCCTGAGAACTGATCATTGTACTTCTATGTAGACATCCACACTTGGGAAACTGGATGAAGCTCAAGTCTAAGACCATTCGAACTAGAAGCAGTGATCAAGTTTTCCAAATCCTTAAGAAAATACCAAAACAGGAAATAACCATCCACATGCAGAGTCCATGGTACCCGGGGACCATCCTCAGTTGTCAAAAACCACTGTCCTCAAAAGCAAAAGCATGATGTATTTCTAATACTGCACATCAGGCAGGTTGTAAGACTACAAAATAAATACTCAAGTTCATGACTTCAAATAAGCTCCGATCCATAATTCTTCCTGTCTGAGAGAAATGCAGGGATGGAAATGGAGAGGAGCCTGAGGAAAAGAAGGTCCAGGAACAGGCCCAAAGTGGGATCCAGCTCAAGGGGAGGCCCCAAGACCTGACACCATTACTAAAGCTATGGGGCATTCACAAAAAGGGACCCATCATGACTGCCCTCCAAAAGACCCAACAAGTAACTGAAAGACTCAGGTGCAGATGTGTGCATTCAACCAATGCACAGAAGCTGCTGACCCCTCCGGGTGAATTAGGGAAAAGCTGGAGGAAGCTGAGGAGCAGGGTGACCCTGTAGGAGGACCAGCAGTCTCAATTAACCTGGACCCCTGAGATCCCTTAGACACTGGATCACCAACCAGGCAGCATCCACCAGCTGAGATGAGGCCTCCAACACATATACAGCAGGGGACTCCCGGGTCTGGGTTCAGTCAGAGAAGATGCAGCTACCCCTCAAGAGACTGGAGGCCCTAAGAAGTTTAGAGGTCTGATAGGGTAGGTGGTGTGGGGATATCCTGGTAGAAGGGGGCAGGGGGAGGGGGAGAATGGGATGTGGAACCCTCAGGGGGTGGGCCAGGAGGGGAATAAAATCTGGAGTGTAAAAATAAATAAATAAATAAACAAATAAGTAAATAAATAAATTTTTAATTGAATTCCTATTTAAAAAGGATGCTCTGAAAAGAATAAGAAATCAAGAGCCTTGCTGCTTAAAGAATGGCTATCAAATTAAAAAAGAAAAAAAATAGAAGCTGGGTGTGGTGACACACACTTTTAATCTCAGCCCTTGGGAGGCAGAGGCAAATGATCTTTGTGATATAAGGCCAGCCTGGTCTATAGAGTGAGTTCCAGGATAACTACGGCTAAATAAAGATTGAGACCCTGTATCAAAAACCAGAAAACAGGGCTGGAGAGATGGCTCAGTGGTTAAGAGCACTGACTGCTCTTCCAGAGGTCCTGAGTTCAATTCCCAGCAACAACATGGTGGCTCACAACCATCTGTCATGGGGTCTGATGCCCTCTTCTGGTGTGTCTGAAGATAACAAAAGTGTGCTCACATACATAAAATAAATAAATCTTCAAAAAAAACAAGTAAAAAGATAAATAAAATTAACACAGTATTTCAAATCAAGGCTACTTCTAAAATTAAAACTAAATGAACTAATAATTAGAAGGGAGGAGACAGAAGCCCACCCCAGCCCCTTGGAATGGGCAATGCAGAGTCCACGCTCACCCCTCAGGACAGGCAGCGCAGCGCCCTCCCTTACCCCTCAGTTTCACTTCTGGTGTCACACTGTATAACACAGAAAACTCTGGAAATAAAGATGCACACATTTTGGCCAGGCATGGTGTCACACACCTTTAATACCAGCACTCAGGAGGCAGAGGCAGGTGGATCTCTGAGAGTTCAAAGTCAGCCTGGTCTATAAATCAAGTTCCAGGACAGCTAGGGTTGTTACAGAGAATCCCTATCTCAAAATCAAACAAACAAAAACAAAAAAAGGAAAGAAAAGGAAAAAAAAAGACTCACAATTCACACATTTTAAAAACGCTCGTAATTCGTCTGCCTGGGTATGACCCACCCTTTCTTCTGGTTTACCTGAGTTCACTAAACCTGCTACCACCTCAGTCCTCAGTCACCAACCAGGAGATAGATGTCGTCGTATCACAACACCTGTGTGCCAGGAACCACCACTTTCTGTAAGTGCTACAATGCTGGCGTCCATACACAACAAAGAGAAACTAGCAGGCACTCCCTTGAAGTGAAAAAGTTCTCAACTTAGTAAAGGAAAGATAATATGCTGAGGTGCCTCATGTCTACACTGAGGACAGACTGATCCATGAATTGTGATGGATGGAAAGTCCATGTTGGGCCATGGCCACCCTCAGACCACACATGTCACAGCCATGTGCACGAGTGCCCAGTTAAACTTGTGAATGCACGTGTAGGAAAGCATGACACGTATGGGAGTGGTACCATCCAGAGTGTCAGGCGACCTCTGGAGGAGGGTCACAGAATGACAGACAGCCCCAGGGACAGGAAGATTACTATATAAAAACAGCAGTCAAAGCTCCAAAACCACATATATCATCACATCGCTATATTTCAATAAGCTGGGCAGAAGCAAGAAGAAACTTAGTCAAGGGATAGGGATTATAAGGTTTCCAGATTGGGGGTGGGGGGCACCGAGGATATTGTTTTTAAAAAAGTTTTAACCATCTCCAGAGCTTAGATAATGGATGAGAGCAGCCGGAAAGTAATCTACTGTGTGCTGACCAGAACAAATTTTAAAGACCCAGACCCAGACATATCCATCAGTATGAAATTTCAGGCTCAAAGAATAAAAGAAGAGCCTTAAAACCTTACAGGGAAGGAAATGGAGGGAGAGAAAATTAAAGCAGGTTGCCTACAAAGAAATAAAGCCAGGGGTTGGGGATTTAGCTCAGTGGTAGAGCGCTTGCCTAGGAAGCTCAAGACCCTGGGTTCGATCCCCAGCCCCGAAAAAAAAAAAAAAAAAAAAAGAAATAAAGCCCAGAGGCTTATTTCTCTTCCACATTAGACAAGTCTAAACCATGAAGAACGGTTTTTAATTCTACCTAGAACTATATGTTTCTAGTACAGCACAATGCAGATGATACTTTTTTAAATGAAAGAGCTGAGAAATGTTTACTTCACATTATTTAAAAGTGAGGTTTGGTTGGGGATTTAGCTCAGTGGTAGAGCGCTTGCCTAGCAAGCGCAAGGCCCTGGGTTCGGTCCTCAGCTCTGAAGGGAAAAAAAAAAAAGTGAGGTTTGCTGGTGTCTTGGTTAGGGTTTCTACTGCTGTGGTAAAACACCAAGAGAAAGCAAACCGAAAGAAGGAAGCATTTACCTCAACTCACAGCTAATAGTCCATGCCTGCGGAAGCCACAGAAGTGAAACCCAGCCATGGACGGATGCTGCCTGCTGGCTCCCTCCCTGTGACTTGCTCAGCCTGCTTTCTTATACCATGCAAGACCAGCTGTCCAGGTGCGGCACTGTACCCAGTGGGCTGAGCCCTTGCACGTCAATCATGAATCAAGAAAATGCCCCCTCCCACACACTTGATCCCAGGCAATTATAGAGGCACTTTCTCAATTGAGCCCAAATGAGTCTAGCATGGGATGATGTGGTAGAAGTCTGTGGGGGAGGGGTGGCACTATCATAACCATGATATAAGAGAAAGAAGGGAGAGAAGAGCAACTAAAATTCCAGGAGGTAGGAAAGGCCACGCAGGAGTCGTGATCTGATGTGAAACAACTCACACAGATCTAAAGAAGGAATGAGTGGGCTTCAAGCAGTGGAACTATGAACAACAAGACACTGAAGGGGTAACATGGGGAGGAAAGAGGATGGTAATGGCTTTCTTTAGGGCATGAGTCGTCTCTGTTCTCAAGAAACCCAATAGAAAGCCAAGGAAAAGCAACACAACTTCAAGCTTATCGTCCACGTAAGGAACAAAATAAAGAGAGCATGATATTAAGCGGGTTTAATGTCATCCACGTGAACATCTGAATATGGGGGATCACAACCCCGAGTGTAACTAGAAGGAAAGAACTTGGCCGGAACGTTGTTCCTCTCCTCCTGAGGAAGCAAAGGCCCAATGTCGGTCTTCAGCAACCAGAAGCAGCCTGTAGACAGAGTGCAGAACTGTAAAACCACAGCAAGTCCAAGCTGAGCGCTAGAATGCAGACAGAAGAAAAGACACACATGGCAGATGCCAGCAAGCAGCCACTGTATCGTCATGAGTTCTTTGTTCCACAGACAGTACTTGGTGTGAAGAGATAATTTCTTAAATAGTTTAAGAGGGAAAAATGCTACCAGTATCAAATGTCACCAAGAAAAGACACACATGGCAGATGCCAGCAAGCAGCCACTGTATCGTCATGAGTTCTTTGTTCCACAGACAGTACTTGGTGTGAAAAGATAATTTCTTAAATAGTTTAAGAGGGAAAAATGCTACCAGTATCAAATGTCACCAAGATGCAAAAGAGACTCAGTTAGATTTGGCCTACCAGGTCATTGGTGACCCAAAGAGGACCAGAGAACATGGCAGATAGGATCTGACAGCAGAGAATGGGAAGGAGTACCATCCCAGACCCCCACAATAACAAGGGGTCTAGCGAGTCGTACGGTCTTGAATAACATCAATAAAGTTCACTGTATTCTTCCCCAAAATTATTTCTGACCTTTAGGCAAGTCTTTGGGGCATTTTCTTGATTAACAACTGATATGGAAGGGCCCAGCCACTGGAGGCAGTGCCAAAACAGGGCAGTTTGTCCTGGGTTAAATAAGAAAGCACACTGAGCAATCCATGAGGAAGAAGCCAATAAGGAACATTCTTCCACAGCCTCTGTGTCAGTTCCTGCCTTGCCTCCCCTCAGTGACAGAGTGTGACCTGAGAGTTGTTGAAATACCACCCTACAACTTATTTCTTGTTCATGGTGTTTTATCACAGCCATAGAAAGCTAACTAAGACAAAAACTGGTATCAGGAGTAGGGTCTTGCTGTGACAGACCTGAAGGACTTTATTGAGTATTCAGAACTTGGGAATATGAGTTTGAGCTCCTGTGGGAACTTAGAAGCTGGGTTCCGAGGATAGAAACCTGGCTTGTAAAGTTCAGGGGGAAGTTTGAGAGTCACAGTCTCTATAAGGATATTTATCATTTTGATTTAAGAATCTGTAGCTCCAGTCAGCTAAAGCTGAAGAATTTGGCTGTGATTAACAAGAGACCAGAACTACTAAAGTAAAACGTTTCCTTTGCTGAGACAATTGATACTGGTCAGCTGGGGCTGAAGAATCTGCCGTGATTAAGAAGAGAACGGCATTGTTGAGAGGAAAAGTCTTCTGGGGAGTGTTTCTCAGAGTCAGCCAACAGCTGTGGTCTAGAGGGGTTAAGGCTGTACCTTGTACTGGCAGCCTAACTTGGTAATGTGTCAGAGTTTCTCAAGGGGTACAGCTCCAGTGGAGATGCCAGTATCATGGGATGACCACTAACACCAGCAGCTGTGGAACAGAGCCTACCTGAACCTGTGGGACAAGCAGAGCCAGAGAGCTGGAGCTGCTCAAGCCCTCAGCAACCCAGAAGATCAGATCATGAGTCCCACATGTCAGACACTGAGCTTCCCACTGGTGGGATCTGGTGTTGCTCTGACTTGAATGTTAACCGTATCCTGGTTCTTTCTTTGTGAAGTAAGAAAATATTTAACTTTTTTCTTCCACTTGTAGAACCCACAGCTATGAAACACATTTTGGAAAATATTTAGATATTTTAGAGAGACTACGAACTTTTAAAGAGATGTTGAATTTTTAAAGCGAACTTGGACTTTTAAAATATTTTAAAAAAATTAGAGACTGCGGAACTTTTAAAATATTAAAAATTTTAGAGACTGCTGGATATTATATGCTGCATATATTATGAAATTAATATGTGATCATAGGGATGAATAAGAAAGGACAGGTTATGATTTAATAAATGATGTACTGTGACAAGTACATCCAAATGACAAGTGGCCAACTGTGCTGGTTGTTTTTGTGTCAACCTGACACCACTTTGGCAATCTGGGAAGACAGAATCTTAATTGAGAAAGTGCTTTCATAAGATTAATCTGTAGAGAAGTACTGTACTGGCTGGTTTTGTGTGTCAACTTGACACAAGCTGGAGTTATCACAGAGTAAGGAGCCTCAGTTGAGGAAATGCCTCCATGAGACCCAGCTGTAAGGCATTTTCTCAACCAGTGATCAAGAGGACCCATTGTGGGTGGTACCATCCCTGGGCTGGTACTCTTGTGTTCTATAAGAAAGCAAGCTGAGCAAGCTAGAGGAAGCAGGCCAGTAAGTAACATCCCTTCATGGCCTCCACATCAGCTCCTGCTTCCTGACCTGCTTAGGTTCCAGTCCTGATGTCCTTTGGTGATGAACAGCAATGTGGAAGTGTAAGCTGAATAAATCCTTTCCTCCCCAGCTTGCTTCTTGGTCATGATGTTTGTACAGGAATAGAAACCCTAAGATAAATATATAGTGGATTTTCTTGATTAGTGATTGACAGAAGGGCCCACACCACTGAGCGTGGTACTTCTGGTTGGCGGACAGTCCTGGGGTACGTAAGCTATAAGAAAGCAAACCAAGCAAGCCATGAGGTCCAAGCCAATAAACAGCATTCCTCCATGGTCTCTGTCTCCACTCCTGCCCTGATGTCCCGCAATGATGGAGGGTAACCTGGAGTTGAAATAAGCCTTCTCCCTCCCCCAACTTACTTTGGGTCCTGGTGTTTTATCACAGCAAAAGAAACATTAAATGCAAACATTCTAAATAACGGAAACCCATCTCAACCAATCATTGTTTACTAAGATGAATACTCAATCCTCACAATCCTGAAAGGGAAGATAATAGTCTGTGCTTTACAGACAGATACTGAAGAGGAAAAGGTTTTCTAATCTAAAGCAATGGAGTCGGATTCCAGCCCAGATCTGTATAGGTTCCAAAGTGCTTAGACTACCTACAAAAATGCAAAAACCCACCCAAACCTGAAGCACATTTTGACTTTTCCTGGTTCATGTGGGTAAGAAAATTTTGAAAATGTAAAATTTGCTGAGGACTGGAGAACTAGCTCAGCAGTCAAGAGTGCGTGCTCTCCCAGGGAGGTCCCCAGCGCTCACACAGTGGCTCACACTCACCCGTCCCAGGGGATCCCACATCCTCCTCTGACCTCGGTGGGCACCAGGCACACACTTGGGACACAGAATACATGCGACCAGAGCACGTATACACATGCCATAATAAAATTAAACTTTAATTAAAAAAAAATAAGCTGAGATTAGAAATGCTGACATGCATGCAAGCCTGGATAGGTGGTGTTAAACTGTGTCTAATTCAGTGGAACACCAGTAGATACCAACGGACTGCGGGCTGAGGAAGAATAGGAGATGAAGACCTTTTGTGGTCTAATTAGTCCAGGCCAAACTCTGAAAGTAGCAGAGGGGAGAGGAAAGCTAAGAGGAGGGACTAAGCACATAGGGAAAGTCACTGCTGTTTTAATCTAAACGGGAAAATGCAATCGCAGTGTGTGAACATTCCTGAGCATGCAGAAGCCAGCGGACACAAAGTGTCTTCCTCTACCGCTCTCTGCCTATTCATTTTCTTAAAAACTGTCTCTTGCTGTAGAGAGGATATCTTGTGTATTTTATGGATGCATCGCCTGTCAATTAAAAAGCCTATGGTCTATGGCTTCGGCAGGAAATGGAAGGTGGGACATCCGGGAGGTAGAAAGGATTCTGGGATAGAGCCAGGCACAGGAAGATCCCCCTGGGAAGATGTGAGGAGACAGAGGCAGGGTACCTGAGCACAGGAAACAAGCTACATGGCAGGATGTAGGTTAAAGTAATTGGGTTATCTATGTTATGATCCAGTCAGAGAAGAGACTAGCTATATAGCCACGGTATTTGTAAATATATTTTGAGTCTGAGTCTTACTTCTGAGAGCATGGGGCTGGGAGGAAGAACCAGGCCTAACATCTACATCTTACTAAACCTGGAACTTGCTTTTTCAGCTAGACTTGGTATCCTCCTGTCCCTGACTCCTCCATCCCCCTCTTTTGACCCCCAAGGGCTGCCAGGGATTATAACTGAGAGTAATACCCAACTTCCCTGGGATGGGAACTCTGAGTTTGCACAGCACTTTCCCCTGTGTACCATCTCCCCAGCCTGCACTCTGTTTAGTATGTTTGTTTTAGTGTGACTGCAGAGCACTGCACTTAGGACCAAAGGTCTAAAACAGCTTAGTTTCTCTCATCAACGTGGCTAATGTGACACACACTCGGACACCAAGCACAATCTATGTTTATAATGAGCTTCAGAAAAGTGCTTTGTGTGACTAGTTCTTTTTCACATGAATATGCAAATTAGCAGATAAGTTCCTAATTCTCAATGTGGACACTGAGTAAACTTTATTCATGTAATTTGCTTTGAGAAAAAAAAATGTGGCCGGCAAGAGGGCTCAGCAGATAAAGGCACTCGCCACCAAGTCTGATAACCTGAGCTTGACCCCATACACACATACATAAATGTAAACAAATTTTCTGTTACTTTCCTTCTCAAAGCCGCTCCTCCTCTGAGTGTTTATGCTGATGAGATCCCATTATATTTCTTCATGCCGGGTTCACACTAAACTGAGCATGCAGATAAATTTTAATAAAATGAAGACTCATTTTGCTTCCAAAATTTTGACTTATTCAGTTATAACCAAAGCCATAGTTTTAAAACTGAAAAAACTCATTAAAAACTAAATGGCTCAGCTGAGGCTGCTTCACAGCTAAATGACTAGGCTAAAATGCCTGGGGCGTAATCCATCAGTGACGGCCACCTATGTCGAGGAAGACAGACCCCTGTGAGGAACACAGAGAAGTCAGAAGAAATGAAGGTGAGGCGAGGGGAGTGGTTAAGGAGCAGACTCTACCGTATCCTGAGTACTGGAATGTGGTACAGTCGGTCACCAGTTAACAATGGCTGCTTACGACACTGAGCAATATGAAACTCCAAAGTCCATAACAGCAGCTCACTAAAGAGGGTCAGGTAATACAGAGGGTGAACTGTGCATCCACACAAGAACTATCCACTTAGCACATGACTGAGATAACAGATGTTTGTCCATGATAGCACCCTGAAATAACGATTACAAAGTGGGTTTTCCGTCTTGCAACAAAGCTTTACATTTGTAGACTCCTTTCCTCGTAAACCATTGGCTTTACCAGGCTGCACTTGCTGCCTCGGCCTGTCACTAGCACTAGGGAGAGCTGGCTCCCTGTGTTACCCTTGCCCTAATGGCTTTCCTTTATTAGCACTCACTTTGGCCTACTCACTTATGCATCTTTCAATCTGACATTTTTCTGATTGACGTGAACAGGGTCTCAAGGATGTTCTGGAGTTCCTGGATATTATGTAGCAAGAATGCCTTGAACCATACACCTACTGACTCTACCTCAAGTGCTAGAATCACAGGGGCCACCATTCCTGTCTCTGGGCTAACATTGCTACAGTTTCCTTCCATGATGGGTCACCTGTTCTTCTTGGTTCACATGATCATGCTCTGATTACTCTCTGATAACACTCTCAAGCTGCCGACTTCTCTTATAGAGATCCGAATCTCAGACACTGGAGAGAGGGCTCGGTCAATAAAGCATCTGTACACGAGCAGGAGGACCTGAGTTCAGAGCCCTAGGATACACACTTAGTTTCTGTCTCCTGGTTTTTGAGATGGAAATCTCACAAAGTAGCATTTGCTGGTCCAGAACTTGCTGGTATAGACCAGGCTAGCACTGAGGAGGCAGAGGCAGACAGACAGATCCCTAGAGCTCTTGTTGGCCCACCAGCCTAGCTAAATCACTCGGCTCTGAGTATGGTAAAAGACCCTATCTCAGAAAGCATGGTAAAGAATGGTTGAAGAAGACACCCAACATCAACCTCTGTCCTCCAAATATAGTCACACACATGTGTACCCGTACATAAGAATGTGCACAAACACATACACCATGCACTCTAAAGGCAGAGAGAAGGGAAGGAGAGAGGGAGAGAGGGAGGAAGAGAAGTGCACCTCAATAATTACCAGTACCTCTGGTCTTGCTCAAACCTTTGCTTCTAAGCTATCTTAGATATAAGCACTGTCACACCCAAACCTCTAATTTTTTTTAATTAGGTTCTACTTTCTTTGGGGGTGGGAGGGTGTGATACAGGGTCTCATGTAGCCCAGGCTGACCTCAAACTCAATCAGCAGCAGCTGTTTTCCTTGGCCTCCTACTCCCCTGCTCCCCACTCGCTCCACCCTCCACCCCTAGTCTTGAAAAACCAAAAAATAAAAAATAAAATCACGAATTACCTGATTTTCCCTAAAAGTAATAACTATGCAAAAGGCAAAAAGCAGGCTTATGCCCAAGAGAAGGGCTTCAAAGAGCTAAAAATCTTAACTATCTAACTCGTCCTTGATTTTTTGCAAAAGTGAGTAAAACCGAACATCTCACAAGAATAGATGCACAAGCAAGCTACATTCATGTCTGTAACAGATGCCACCTGAAGAGGCAAAAAGGAGCCAGTATC